>NW_019417832.1:17442-38207 GCF_000390285.2 Anoplophora glabripennis
TGTGTAAAACACTCGGGCTTAATAGTGTTTGTCAGTGGTGACTGGTGGCCCCTAAGGGAGATACGGCCCCTTGAAGGAAACTCAGGAAACAGTTTTTATTATTGAAAACGGTTTATTATTAAGTCACGAAATTTTGGGGTTATATTACTATTTGTATGCTTAATAATCGGTATAATATACGAATCAAAATTTGCTACAGGGGCGTAAGGAAATGGGCAAATTTTACAATTTTTTTTGTACGTAATTTTTTCTAGTTCCTGAACTGAAAATATGAAAATTTATCATATTTTGCATAAAAGAGGTACTCTTGTTAGCTTTTAGTAGCATGAGCCGTTTTCTAGTAAAATCCATTCCAATAATTCATTACCTGCTCAAAAATTCCTGCTGCAAAATAAATGTATCAAATTGTGCCATGAGAAAATTACTATTTGTAATACAGATGTGTCAACTATATGTCAATTACTGATTAGATTACCTACCTACTCAAAATTCCAATCTGAGAAATTTGAATTTAGGTACTGCTGTAATAAACAGAAGAAACTAAATTATTATAGGGCTACTAGTTCAGACACAGAGGAATCTGACAAGAGTACCTACCTTTTTTATGCAAAATATAATAAATTTTCATATTTGCGGTTCAGCAACTAGAAAAAATTGCGTACAAAAAAAAATTGTAAAATTTGCCCCATGGTCCCGCATTTTTTTACGCCCCTGTAGCAAATTTTGATTTATATATTATACCGATTATTAAGCATATAAATAGTTATACAACCCCAAAATTTCGTGATTTAATATTAAACAATTTTAAAGTTATGAAATAAAAACTGTTTCCGAGTTACCCCTTTAAGGGGCTGTCTCTCCCTTAGGGGCCGCCACTGACAAAAACTCTACTAAGGTTTTCATCATATTTCGACATACTCTCCAATTTTGAGTAAATAGTTTGGTTCGCGTAGTACAATTTTTTTTATTTTGGGTAAACCGTTTCGTTTTCGAGAAAAAATGCAAAAAATTGAGTGCAGGTCCAACTTTTATACACAAAAGGTGGCCTTGTATTAAAAAGTCCATAAGGAAATATTTCCAGTACTACAACTATTAATTTTCTTAAAATATACCTCTACACCTTTGTATGAATCAATAACTCCTACTTTATGGCTTTTATGTGTCTTATTTCTAAAGATAAATGATTCAAATATACACATCAATATTTATTTGAAACAATTCCGTTAGAGAAAAGTGTCTTTCCATGAATAGAAACATTCTATATGTATATGTAAAACTACAAAATATAACTAATTCCAGTTGATTGCCTGTGAGTCATTTGATTATGTCGAGGACGACCATTATTGATCTTCTAATTATTTATTTATGAAAGTTATTTTTATCGTTCGTATAATTGTACTTAGACAGAAAAGAAAATTAGGCGTGTTTTGTTGTCAGATTCTCTACTTATAAATAAAATGAATTGATAAAAAAGTTGTGGTAATAAATAACATATGGACAGAAGAAAAAACAGAATAACCCGAAAATCTTATTCCACTGTTTTTTATGTTTATAGCAGCTTCAAAGACGTTCTTCAAAATAGGAATTTAGGTTTGTTGTTCTCTACTTAATACTTAAAGTTTAAAGTATTTGTTGAAGAAAGTTAATAAAGTTAAATTGTAAAATTTAATAAAAAGAACAAATTTGACTGAAATTGGATGAAACTACAGGAAAAGATAACTGTTTTGGAGGTCAACAAATACCCGCAATCCGGACCCCCAGTTTCAAAATGGCAGCCTATTGCAAAATTATAAAGTCGAAAACGCGAGCGCGTATATCTTCTGACCAAGTCAAGATATCGAAATTCGGTAAAAAACTATTCGAAAGGTAATGGCATTATCACGAACCTGTGTAAATTTCAGATTTTTAAGTTGCAAAATAGTTTCAACTCTTTTTTCAATCATCAAAAAATGTATGTCTCTTTTAATGGTTTCAAGTCGAATACTTTTAATTCGGCATCAGGAGTACCTCATGGCTCTAACTTGGGGCCAATCCTTTTTATATTATTTGTAAATGACTTAAATATCCCTAACATTAAAGTCAAATCATCTTATGTTTGCTGACGACTTGAAATTGTTCTTGAATATGACTTGATCGTCTGTTATTGCAAGACCTTGTGGATCATGTTTATACAGGGTGGCCAAATGAAAACGAAACAGAGCCATTTTTAGGAACTGCGTCAAAATTATAGAAAAGCGCTCAGACCCGTCAATTTTAGATTAAAGGAGGACACAGTTCCTTTTTAACATCTGTTTTTCTGATGAATGCAGTTTTTTATTGAACGGGACGGTAAATCGTCAAATTGCCGCTATTGGTCCGATTCAAACCCAAGAGTTTTTCANAACCATAGATCACGGTTATAATAGAACACTTGATCTGTTCGGATCACGGTTCACCTTAAAGCTCCGTCAGAACCAATCCTACCCCCAGTAGTAAATAAAGATTGTTCTTTTACTCTCCTAGGAGTTTTATTTCATAAATGCAAAGAACCCACGCTTAGACCAGCACCTTCTTTTTATACTAAAGGGAAGTTCAGGTCTAACAACGTCAACTTTAGTTTATAAAATGTCACTTTTTTCAGCCATCGACTTTTTTTTTGTTTTGTTTGTTTTTGAGCTATGACGTCATCGGCAATTTTTTTAAATGGCAACCCTTATTTTTTTCCACGGATTTCGATAGATCACATTTTTCTGAGTACGAATATGTCAAAAACGTATGACCTTCAAGATGGAAGTTTTCGAGATAATAGACAGTTTAAGTTGATTGTAGATGATCATGATACTAATTTGAGCATGTGCTACGGTCAAATTCTACGTATACTTTATGTCCGATACATAACTTAAACTGTCTATTAGGTTCTAAAGGTTCAAGGATGTACCATATACAAGGTTTCGAGTGGGTCAAGTTTTTTAATAGCTCATCGAACATTTTAAGAGATTTTAGGAGCAATTTGTTTAATTTTTTAAGTAATAATCAACAATTTTAACAAATGAAAAAAGGTTTCTGTACAAATGATAAATAATTAAAGTAAACAAGAAAATCAGAGGAAATTTTCAAAGTGACTTCCATTCACTTCTTGGCAATATCCCGTTGCCACTGAAACTCCTGCAGAACCTTATGAAGAATATCGGGTTGAATGGCTCGAATTTCATTGCGAATTCTGTCCTTTAATTCTTCAATGGTATTTGGTCTATTGAAGTAGACTTTGCTCTTTAAATAGTCCCATAAAAAGTAGTCTAGGAGAGTGAGATCCGGAGATCTAGGGGGCCATTCGATAGTTCCTCTTCAACCAATCCAACGGTTAGCAAATATTGGGTTTATTCGTGAACGATCACTGCAAAATGAGGAGGTGGACCGTCTTGTTGGTACCATATTGTGTTATTGGGCAGATCAGGATCTACGTCATTTGGGTAAAGCACCACAAATGCAGGGACTAAATCGTCTTAAAAATTCAAAATATTTTTCATCTGTTAATGCGCCTTCAATGAAAAATGGACCCAAAATGCGGTTAGCAACAAGGCCAGCCCAAACGTTAACTTTTTGTGGAAACTGACTACGAGTTTCCATTTTCCAGTGTGGATTTTCAGGAGACCAATATCTACAGTTTTGCCGGTTTACTGTGCCGTCGAGATAAAAGGTAGCCTCATCAGAAAAACAATATTGCGTAAGAATCCGTCGTCATCAATTGCAACATGGTTTCACAAAACTGTAACCTACGGTCAGGATCATCTTCGTTTAATTGTTGGACCAAAACCACTTTATACGGATGCCATTTGTACAATTTCAAATATTTTAAGACGGAGCTTTGGGCTATTCCGTTGTTTGCCGCCACTTGGTGGGTGGGTAAATGGGGATTTTCTTGAACCTCTAGTAGAACATTTAATTTAACATCTTGTACTGGTGGACGACCCGTTCTAGGGCGATCTCTCGCATGACCCATTTCTAAAAACTTTTGCTCTATTTTACTAACCGTGGACTGTGTAATTGGTTCTCTGTTTGGATATTTGTTATTAAATAAACGGCAAACTTCTACTTGTGTGCGAGCTCTGTCCCCGTAACCGATCATCATCAAAATTTCGATTCTTTCCCTTTCACTCAAACGACGAACCATTTTCAAATAAAATGAATTCTGATAGAATAATGATTAATTAACTTAAAATAAAACACAAACTTGCGAGGACAAACTTCAAAATTCTGACAACTATCAAAACTGTAATTTTTCCAGCGCTTCCTTGATAAATGATTAGTATTTTGTCATCGCTTGTATAATGCATTCTTGAAACTTTTGAACCGAATATCTTGAAAACTTCCATTTTGAAGGTCATATGTTTTTGACATATTCTTACTCAGAAAAATGTGCTCTATCGAAATCCGTGGAAAAAAATATGGGTTGCCATTTAAAAAAATTGCCGATGACGTCAAAAACAAACAAAAAAAAAAAGTCGATGGCTGAAAAAAGTGACATTTTATAAATTAAAGTTGACATGTCCGAGGATTTCCTGTCAAAACCCACCAAATGATTTATCGAATTTATTTCAAACTTTACGAGCTCAGTGTATACCAGTTTTGAACTCTTCACTTCAGTAGTATTGCCGTAGGTGACGAATGATTCAGGTATTTTTAATATGCTAACATTACAGACATGGAGTATAGGTGAAATATAAGGTAAAAAAAAACCTTCAATATGGCCAAACTGGCAAAGGCAACCTACAATTTTATAGATACTATGTGAGCATGATCTCAAGCCAACTAGGCAAACCGATTTTTAATACGATATTGCGGGATACATCTACACTGGAGGTCAGCATTCACTTATAGGTACCTTCAATAACATAATACTTTGAATTGGGGGTCATATTTATACAGAGGCTTCCTTTGACCTTTAGAAACACGAATCGTTAGTTTATTTTTTTAAATTCCGTCGTAAAAACTTATTTTATTTTAACATTTTTTTTTTAGTAATTTTCGTACCCCACCACTGGACAAGCTAGTCCTCAAATAACGGCGCGCTTAAGTCACTTACAATTCCACACCATTTGCCACGAGTTACTTTTGTTAAGTGGGTGTTCGCCACTCAAACAGTATTTAGCAAGTAACCTAGGAAAAAATCGAGCAGTAATCAGGAAATGAAATGAAAATAAATGAAGTACATAAAAATAAATAGTCTGTTGATGGCTTCCAGTGGTGAAAAACATTCAAATTCAGAGTTAGAAGTACTGTGTCCAAATGTGGAACAACAACTGATCACCTTCGCTTCGTCATCGTTGACCCGCACTATCTCCTTTCACTTGCACTGTAAATTGCCTACAATTCACCTATTTGTAATACATGAGTATTACAGTGGTGGCATACATAAGTATTAACGTGCATTTTAAAAAACTAATTATAACTCGACTACTTATTTGATTAAAAAAATTCAGGTTTGTATTCAGGGGAACATATACTATGACTCATAAAAAACTGACCCTCCACTTAAAGTTACACCCTGTAGGTAGCAAACAGTTATAATCATTTGTCAGCTCAACCATCCGACACATATCAGTTTCAAACTTATTAGTTCTCATCAGTATGCCATAGGTGAGCCTACTGATGATCATAATTATTAATGTTTTTAACTACAGACATGGAGTGAATAGTATAGGTGAGATATATTTGCTTCTTGATTCATGTCATCATTTAATTATTAATTGGGATACATAATTACATTAAAGCGTACCAGTTTATGTAAAATTTTAAAAAGACGTAATAATAACAATTAAAAAATCATTCACTTTATGGATAGACAAAAAATTTTTACAATAAACTAATGCACTTTTATTTAATAACATACAGACGTGATTAAAAAAAAAACACTAAACTTATATTTGAATAAAAACTATCTTGACGTCATTGCTGAAGTATAAATCTGTAATTAAAAAAAGAAAAAATAATAATTTTATAGAAATACAACCATAATGAAATACAATGATCTCTACTTACAAATTTCAAGGAAACCTTCAACACAGCTATACTGGTACAGGGTGAATTCGGCAAATACACTGGAAAAATATTTTATCACGTAGTCAATCGTTTGACACCTAATTACATTTTATCATCATTGGCGTTTTTCCGTTCTCGTTTACCTCACTGGCATATTCGACCTAAATTTCTTTTTATAACCTGCAATAAAAGTTTTGCATACTTTTGAAAGAAATCAAAATCGAATCACTCTTAAAAACAGTAGACTCTACCTAAAATAAAACGAACAAGTTATTTAAGAAATCAGCCAGTGATTGACTTCTTAGGTCACTTGACTATTTGTCTGTGGGATATTTGCCTAAACCATCTATAGAAACGATATGATTTATAATACTTGCCATTATCTAAAGTGTGTGAGACAGCTTCAACCATCCATATGTAGAGGGTGTTTTAGTCGACGCTGTCAGATAAAATGACATACTTTGCACAAGTCATGTTTGTAAAGAAAAATTAACTTGTGTTAGTATACTTTAATGTCACTATACAGGGTGACTCAGAACTTATCCAAAGAAAAATTTATTAATGTAGACTTAAAAATACAATTTTGTAAAAAAAAAACAAAAAGGGCAGTTCGAAAATGATTTAAACACTTCTGCATAGCACTGAAAACTGGTCCACTGTAAAATCTGACCTTGAGTAAGATAAAGCATGCAGTCAGCGACCAGTACGGCCGCAAAGTGTAATAAAAAATAGAAAGAAATAAGTAAAATTTTATAACGCCTATTTTATATCGGCAAATTCAACTGCTTTTACAACTATTGTTAATATTAATTACTAAAATTAATTCCTGATTTTAATTAATAAAATAATTTGACATACCTGATGTTACAACTGTTCAAAATTTTCCACCGACTGTAAACACATTTGGGTTCGTCTTACCCAGATTCTATGAACTAACACAAATATTGTCTTGCTTCACCATAAAAATAATATTCGTCAATCCCCAGTTGCTATACATGTAAACATTTTTGACACTTGAAAAACTAATGTAAACACTCGCAAAAACATAAAACATCGGATTTCAATATTCAGAATCGGAATCGCCTGAGGCCACGTGGAGAAAGAATGCATTGCGCACAGCGTACAACGCGAATGATGCTAGAGACTACAGTATCCATCAATGTAAAGGTGAAAATAAGGCTTTTTTCTGGGAAACTGGATTTTGCAATTTTTTTATGATATTGACGCATGACGCATCTATTCCCAAATTATTTTAGATAAGTTGTGAATCACCCTGTATACATAATATGTATATAGAATGAATGCTCCAAAATTTAAAGAAACGGCAAAATCTCTCAACTATAAATACTCAAAAGTGAAATACATTGGAAAATATAAAAATAATTTTTTTGTATTTTTCAAATAAGATTATTTTAAGAAAAAGTAGGTATAAATAAGAAAAAAAGGAACAAAGTGCAACAAAATAATATATTTAACATTTTCTACATATAAAATAAAATTATACAAGAATTAGTAACGTGGTTAACAATATGTAATAATCTACACAAAGTTGCAAGAAATTCAATAAATACATAAATACGATTATGTTTTCAAATGATGTTTAAAAAATAATTTTATTCCATACTTAACTCGTTCCATTTAAGCATCGTGTAAATGAAAATATCTACGCGAATAATTAAATTATATGCTATTTAAACAAAACCTAATCCATGTCATTGGATTTTTTTAAATAGCCTTACAATAAAATTGTAGAAAAGTTGTATATAAAATATAAATAATCTTTCAATAAAAATAACAAACAAAACAGTCTTCTAGGCATTGAATTAAAAAATATAACAATTCGTCTACAATCAACCGAAACAAAACATAACACATTTTTTTTAACAAACTAACTAAAGAACAAAAAACAACTAAAAAAACGAAACACATTAATTATTTAATACGAATAAGTTGACTGCAGACGAATTGCACTTTAAAAGTAAAACAAAAATTGTTATTTCTGTCCACGCAAAGGCATCTTTTAGTAATAAAATGGGTTTTGAAAAAAGGTATCCCCTGCCCCCATATTTCTCATATTATGTACATGCGGGTACCTGCCAAAACGACTTTGAATATTTCCTCTAGGGGTATTGATTTCTCTAAAAGGCATTACTCCTCTTAAATGGGAATATCCTAAGAAAAATAAATTCAGACTCAAAATAGTTTGACTATTTTTCCTTAGAGCACTAATTTTACTAGAATAAACAAATATACTATAATCTATTAACACTGCCAATGACAATGATTAACATAGTGTTCCCGTTTTCGTAACACATTTTTGAATGAATACTAAAATGATTTCTGACGAAATTAAGAAAATTATTTGCACATGGTAATTATTATGCATGAAAAACTCATCTATATGAGCATTTGTTAATAAGAGAATCTTCACCAAGTAAACTGAATCCATTCAATACCTTTGGTGGCAAATACAGTGCCTTCATAAATGATTACAAGCCACCTGACCAGTAATTTTTTTCCTTCATGTTGGCAATTAAATTTTGGTAAAATTAAAAATTACTAAATTATATTTAAAACACAACATTCGGTTTTACACGCTAGTGATTGGCGTAATTTTTCACGAGATTTTCCTCAACCAATCAGTAATCGCATTATCTCGAGTGTAGACGTAATGGTTTGTCATTATTCATTGTAAATTAATCAAATTGGTGATGCCAAGATTTAGGGACTTTTTGTTATCAGTACTACACTATTGGGTGCCTAAGCTCGTCCGTCACGTGATTGTAAACATTTATGAAGTTTCTGTATCATTGGAGTTACAAAAAGCTTGACATCATTATATTAATCATTGTTGCTGTTAATTACAATAATTCATAAAAATACAATTTATGAGTAAACTCAATAAATATATATATATACATTGAGGAAAATTAAACACTTTATACTTATTGTTCTTTCAAAGAAAATTTTAAATCGATAAAAATGAAATATAAAAACTACCATTATTTTTTGAATAAAGGTAATATGAAATTCTATGTAGAGCATAGGAAGCATCAGTGAAGTTAGTTTAAAAATACACATTTTCTTACAGTTTAATTTTACACAGTAATTTAACAAATTGATAAGTGATAACCCTAAAAATACTGTCTCTTTGAACAGATCTGTTGCCATGTTGTGACTTTTACATCTTTCTATTAAGTTTTGCACCTGTGGAGAAAGTATTTTTTAATTTAAACAACCTAATTCAAATTTAACATTATTTAGACACTGTTCAAAGGGATAGCAACTGTCCATATTTTTTAAGTTAATGTAAAAACCAGTGTTCAAGCTCAAAAAATACTATGTGTAAAATTAATTTTTTTTTTATCATAGATTTTTATTATTAAAATATATATTTCTTGATCACTAATAATGATGACCAAATAAAAAAATAACTAATAGGTAATCGAAACAGTGTCTAAAATTATTAGCAAAAAAACTTTGGGTCATTCTATTCTCAAAAATAATAGCACAAGCTCCTATGATACTTATTTGCTGAGTACAAATTGAGTTATGTAACAAAGTTATTTATTTGTGTTAATATTTCAGTTAAGTGATTTTTTTTTCAAATTTGATACAGTTTTGACACCATTTAAATCTTTTGTAGTATAAACAGAGGATTTGAATTAAAAATATATATATGGTTCATATAATTATTATTGTAAGCAAATCTTTCAAATGGTCTTGATTATCTTACATTGATTACTTTACAAAATATATAAATTAAAAATAATTTACAGGGATTTCATAGAAAACCTGGTTGCAAACAATTTGGAACAAAAGATGAGTAATCTTTTGAAAAATCAGAGATAAAACAGCATGATCAATTTTCTATTTAACTATTTGTTTGCCTAAGTCTATAGACACCAAATCCACTTTACTTCGAGACTTCTCGCATGCTAGTTTCTTATCTGACGTATGCCAAAGATAATTTTTTATGATCTAGGTCGTTTATGCAACACATATGTAGAAACAAACAAACCTGACCTAACCTAATACAACATAAACTTCATTTTGTTTTCCAATAAAAATCAACAACAAAGCAAAATAGACTCTGTGCCTTTAGACATTATTATATTGTGGGAAACAACTACTCTGCGGACTACAGCCCCGATCATTTGTCAGGAGAATCACTAGACATATACCAGTTTCGAACTTGACAGTTCTCATCAGTATGCCCTATGTAAGATAATTCATGACTATCTACTGACATGTTTTGAGTGAGGGTGAATTATAACTTACAAAGCATTACTGGGACAATTTTCCAATCAATAAGAGCCATTCAGAGCTTTAGAATCTTGATTTTTTTTTCACATTTTTTATCAATTATAAGTATCAAATATGAAATAAATTGCTTAATCGAAAAAAATTATGGAAAATGATAATTAAAATAAAATAACTTTGAAGTTATGTAACTCATAATGTTGAGTTTTTTAAAAAGTTATTTTTGACCATTATTTGTACGAGTAGAAATTTTTCTAATTTTTTTGCTCATAGTTTTCGGACAAATTTTAAGAGAGATTAACTATAAACCGATTATCCGCAAGCTACTTGGCTGTCACCCTATACACCAGGTGGTCCATAGACAAGTTGGATTGGATCATTTTGACAACTATTCACTAATTTTCCACAGCAAGGCCGAAACGTATTAATTTTGGTTACCAAGGTTTATTTTTTAGAAATTTCTCACTTTTATGTTACATCAACATCTAAAATGATGTCATTTGTCCCTTGTCGCCATTTAAGTTCCCTTTTTTACTTACAGAGCTTTATAGCCAGTTCCAGATGATGTGGTCACTTGTCCATTATAAACATATCAAATATTTGCACTGTTTGGTTAAAATCTATAGTGTGAAGTGTAATACATGAGCAGATGGTAAATATTTGCACTAATATTCCCTCATGTTCTATGCAAAGTGTGTATTCTTACTAATTGTCCGCATGCCAAACGTTTGTGTATAATTGCCACTATTTTTACGAACGTAGAAAAACTACAAATTCCAGTTTGTGAAAATAAACCGAACTATATTTTGTTGGTACACCGTTTATATAGTTTCAGCAAATGTATCTCTAAGCAACGTCCACATAATAAGGCATTTATTTACATTTCACAAATATTTGGTAAGTGACCGCATCATCTGGAGCTGGCTTAAGCATAACAGAAAATAATATATATTTGTAAAAAAATATATTCTTCAAACAAAATTTTCATAATTATTTTAAATAATAAAATTAAATATTTACATAATAAAAAATTAAAATACCACTGAATCAGTGTTTAATAAACAAATTTTGAGGATTCTTAGAATTTTGAACAATAACTTGAATTATAAAGATTTAAATGCTTTGTGATTGGTCATTAGCCTAGTATGTAGTTGGTTGTCAACAAATTATTAATAACAACCCTACAATAATGAATTCTCTAAATAATTTTAATACTTTTAAATCATAATATTTATCACAACCAATATCTTCTACTTAACATGCTCTTCACAAAAAAAACTTATTACACTTTCGATGGCCAATTCTCTATCCAAGAACACCGAGTCGTAAGTGAAAAATATTAAAGTGCCTACAATAGAATGGAATTGTTAGTTAAGAGGTTGATCTTTAAATCAATGTTAGGCACCCTCACCAAGGGTATGATAGGATGGAATAAAGTTCCTGGAGCCAATACGTTTCAGAATATGCTGTCCCCAACTCCCATACAGGTTGCCAACTACTGATCTAAGTCTTACAATTAGAAAGAGAGGTATTATTATTATTATTATCATTATTATTACAAAGGGATTACACTCATTTGAATTTGATTATATGCCTTACACCGATAAAGAGAGATCTGTAATATCACAGATACCACGAAAGAACAATCGATTGTGGATTCATATGCATTGGAGTATCGCTAGTTATAAAAAAATCTGAGGGTGATACTATGACAATTTTCAAAATTCTATTTATCCTCCAAATTTGTTTAATCAACTTGAATCACATTCAATAAGTGTTTGAAAATCATAACCTACACATTTCAAATAATAATGCAATTTGTAGTTTTGTTTTACTGACTTTTCACTTTTTGCGCCGAAGAGGACATTTTCTGGGTGATTCTTAATAAAGTGCAAACAATTTAAGAAGTATTTCTATCAATAAAAATAATGGTGCAAGTCCCTATGATACTTTTTCGAAAACTCGATATTAACGGACATAACCTCCATGTTATTTTGTCAATTTTTTTCATATTCGATATAATTATTACTGATAACATGAAGACAAAAAATCCTGTTGACTAAAAAATTGATAACTGTTATTTGCAGTTTTTCAAAACGAAACAGTAATAGTAGCCCATGAAAAAATTTTCAAAAATGTTCTTTTGTTCCAAGTTGGTACTAGCCGTTTCCAAGAAAAAAATCATTTAGTGTTTTTGGAGCAACCCTTAAAAATAGGTAAGTTTATATGTTGCATTATAAATGAAGCTGGACAGCAGAACATAAATAATATATTATGCAACAAGCACAAAATAAGGATTATTTTGCTGCCAAAGTTTGTAATTATTATAGGTGTTCCTTGCATACTATACTTTCTCTACAACCCACTGCTGGTTCTACAAACATTGGTGCAAAGCAACTCATCTATTCATTAACTGACTTCAATTCAAGTTCAATTCCCTGATAGTGGCTGCCGTGGATTTCCAGCCACGTTCCTTTTTGGTAATTAATGGAAAAGCATAGATTATCAACATTTGAAGGTCTTTTAACATACCTTTTGTAAATTTTTTGAAAACTTCAAAAATTTCTAAAATTTTCTGAATTATTTTTTATACTGTTAGTATTATTATATATAATTATTATTATTATATTAGTATTATTATTATTTCTAATTTAGCCGTCAACTTTCTAAAAAACTATAAATTACCCTTTTTTCCTGTTTTTTAAAATTTGTGTAAAAGATAAAAAAAAATTGTTATAGGAAATTTATTCCAGTTTTCGAAACTGTCCTTCAATTCTCTGTACGCTTTTTTTTTTTTGTCGCCGAGACATCGATGATTGAAGACAAAAGGATCCTTTTCCATTAAAAGTCCGATCTTTCGAAGAAAAATGGGCATATTGAAATTTAAAAAAAGGTAACTGAAGCTGAATAAACAAGCTATCTGGTTCATGCAATGCCTTAGCTGAAAAATTTTTTTCAAGTCCGTGGACGGATTTTTTTGTCGTGCTATTTCTTAGAAATGCATGATAACCGTAGCTCCTAAAAAATTTCGACCGAAAGATCTAAAAACTAGAATCTTAGAGCTTCAAAATGCTTTACCTAAATACAGTCTGTCAAAAATCACAGAAAAATTTCGGAAATTCTTTTGACTTTAATTTTTTACATTAGTTTATAATAAATTTAATGTTAATTTTCCTGCTTCTGTTATGTTTGGATGTGTCCATTTTAAGACAATACCCCTATCATTCTCCACATTAATTAGCAAATTTATTGGAAATTATTACGAAATTACCCATAATGTAAAAAATGTTGACAGAAACTGATGATATTTTATTATTCCGGCCTCGGATAATTCTCTAAGCTGTCTTAATTTTTGTGGTATACAACATCAGACCAAACTCAAAATATATTTTATTGCATTTGTTGCCTAGCAGTCAATGTAAAATAAAATTCTGTATAAAGTGGAGCTGTTTACGATTGAATTAGCATTTTTCGAGGTTGTCGTAGGTAAACAAAATTATGTTTTATGCAATCATTGTAAGTATTAAAATTACGTAAGCATATTTGAATAAAGAATGAAAAAACCTTTCAAACGAGGTATCACAAACCCCTACTTCTCATTAAAAAATTTAGGGGTTGCAACTGCCACTCGAAGGGGGTTGAATTTAGGGATGAAATTTTTACGTTGTAGGATAGCATTTTAGAATCCAAAATCGACGGGTCCAGGATTTTTTATAAATATGAACTATAATTGAGATACTGAATTTTTCCATTTGGCTGTTCCACACTGTATACAGGGTGATTTATTAACAATGGGAAATCCGAAAGCTGAAGATATATATGGTAAAAAGTTATTAACTAAATTTTCGGTAAAATTGGTCGTAAGTAGTGCCATCTATGAGCAACGCTCAAATTGCATCACGCATCTTATTCGTCGTTTAAAAAAATATAGTTTTACAAATTTTCAAGTTCCTACCTACATATTTTCAGAATAATCTTAAAATTTAACTTTGAACACTGTATTTCCAAAACTATCAATTTTTGGATAAGGCAAGTTTGTGCGATTTCACGTGTAGTATCTTCAGCTTTTGGATTTTCCATTGTTAATAAATCACCCTGTATATACAAATATATAAAAACAAGATTTCAAAAAAGTGTCACTGGGCTCGTATGATTATTTTTATAGAATCACATAAAATTTTGCACTTTATTTGGAATTGCCCTGTATACAGGACAATGGCTAAAAAAAAGGCATGTCTGAACAAAGGAGGATGTTTGATAGCCTCACAACCAAAATTGGTAATTTCGGTGCTTGTGTGAAATTAGTATTTTTTTTTTGGACCACCCGTAGCCTATTATGCACTAACAAAAATAATTACATTCTTATAAACAGGGATTGGAAACAGTTGTATTTATTCCCAGTTTCATTCACCTTGCAAAAAATCAAAATGAAGGGTTTGATCAAGATAATTGAGTCGAAATACTATAAACATTCTCATGGAGAAAAAAAAAATGAATCAGTCACACAATTGCATTGGCTGAATCTTTTTGGCATTTTGGGGGTAATTTACTGTAATAGGGGAGCCCACGATGCTAAACGAGAATTTACTCGAGCGTCGTGGGGACCTATTGCATTTTGAAGATTAGATGGTAGAAAGAAAAAAAGGTTATATGATGTAATACCCTTTCACCAATGGGGGGAGCGTCTAAAGGCTTTCAAAAATGTAAAAAGAAACAGTCACACGGAAATACTTGAGCGCATCAGTGATTGATAGTGTATATGCCCTACGTGTCTCCGGTGACGGAGATATGTTAATCTGCTGATTTGGATGGTGGGGGGGCCTTACGGAAAGGTTAAAAATGGAGAAAAAAATAAATTTACTCAAGCGCGTCAGACATTCAGAGATGTTAAGTGAACCCGAACGAAGCTTCCATTCAAAAGACTGATGATTCGGATGTGACGCAAATTCATGGCAGCTTTTTGAAAATGCAAAAAAAATCACCATTTTGAAATACTCGAGCATGTCAGATTTTCATATAGACAGTTCAGCTTGATGCCCTGGTCATGCTGATCCATAATCTGACGATTATTTGCAGGGGTTTTCTTAATCTGACGGTTTGAAAAAAAATTTTTTTTCATTATTTTTTTTTAATCACTGAATGTGACAAATAAAATGCACAAAAAATAGCATGCAGATAAAAACAAATAACAAATTTTGATGAAATTTGTAAAAAAAAGTTTATTTCGACAATCTCTTTCTCTGATAAAATTACAAATGATAGACGTAAAAAAAAATTTATGGTGGAGGTTAAAAAAAAAACTATATATTTAAAGTTTTTTTATCGGTTTCTTGATGGGTAATAACTTTACAAAATTAAGATTCCACGTCATAAAACCCCTGTGTACCAAATTTAGTGATTCAGAGATATTAAAAAAAGATTATTCTTAGGAGCGGACTTCAGGGGGCTCTAATTTCGAAAGAGGCACTTGGCAAAAATAAAAAATACGGGTCCCCTAAATTTGTCTTAATAATTTGTGACCAAGTTTTGTTGCATTAATTTCGGGACACCCTGTACATGCAATACTACCATAGTGCCATAGTTGTGATGGCATGATGGCTGGCGTGTGGGGATGGTGCGAGAGAGTCACAGATAGAGAAAGAGCGAAAGGGAGTGAGAGGCGCGAAGTGGGGAATACATATTTCCCTGCAGCTGCTCGCGCTAAACTTTATTAACGATTTTTGTTACTTCGGCTTGTGGAAATCGGCAGATTATATGTTTCTCGTTATCCTTGTATTTCCTTCAAAATAAAAAAAATTCGATTGCGCTCGAGAATGTCGAGGTGACGTTTTTTTTCTTGCAACTTTGTGACCTTCCGACTGCCTTAAGTCTCGCTCAAATCGTCAGATTATTGAAATGCACACTTTTTAGCATGTAATTAACCCATCATACCTTAATCTGACGTGCTCGAGTATTTCCAACTATCGATTTTTTTTACTATTCTGGTTGGCTGCCCTACCCACGCAGATTTATATAGAGGACTTAGATATGGTGGAGGTATCCCCCCATATGTTAATCTGCCGCGCTTTAGTAAATCCCAAAATCCCCTCTTGGGCTCCCCTACTATTGTAAAATTTATTTAGTGTGGCAAAAATTCAATGAAAAAAATGTGAGATTTTATATTAAATTCATAATTGTTATGTGCAATTCATTAATTTTATTAGCAACATGATATTATGTGAATTGATATTTTGTGATAACTATAAACAAAAATATTTGTTTAGCAGATTAAACGAAACCCTTAAATATGGATTTAATTAGTGTCTCCTTACACCTTACGTAAACTCAATTGTGGAGCATACAATGTGTATATACATAAAACTTATTCATTTAAATATCGTGATCTGCGCACAAGATAAACCTATTATACAAAGTAGTAGAACATCAAACATTAGTAGCGCTAATTACAGATTCATTAAAATACACGTCTTATTATTAATATCTTCTTCTCTTACCCCTGTTAAAAGCCATTGAATTCCAACAATCTAAGTACTGCGCTTTTTGCCTGCCGTGGTCTTCTGCCACCCTAACGCTTAACGGTAGCATCGCGTTTTGCAACAGCTTTCCATCTAAATTAGCAATGGCTGCCTGTGCTTCTTCCCCTTTCGAAAATCTAAAACAAAAGTAACTTTATTCGAAGCAGACAAAAATGTAACTATAGTAATTACCTGACGAACGCAACACCTCTTGGAAGACCGGTAATTTTGTCTTTTAGTACAGTGCGTTGTACGATTTCTCCAAAATCCTTAAATAAATTGTCAACATCCTGTTCTGTAACATCCTTTGGCAAATTTGTAATGTACAAATTAGAATCTTTCATGTCAGTTCCCGGGGGTCGGGAGTATGATACTTTTAAACGTTTGTTTCTAAAACAATGTCAAATTAAAGATGACAATTACTATTACTAAGTTTTAATACCTAAAGTTAAATCCGTTTAATACTTCAATGGCCTTTGCGGCCTCTTCCACAGTAGAGTATTTAACAAAACCAAATCCAAAGCTGTAACCAGTTTTGAAATCCCTCATAATTTTAATACTCTCTACTCTCCCGATTGGCGTGAAAATTTGAGCTAAATCATCTTCGGTAGCAAATTGAGGTATGTAATTTACAATTAGTTTTGTTTTATCACAATGGAAATGATTGCTATCTCCTGCTCCATTGTTTACATCCATGCCTCGGTCACTAACACCGGATTCTTCCTCATTGTAGTTTGTGGAAGCCGCAAACTGTAAATATGACATAATTTCAAATGTTAGTTTCTAAGTAAAACGAAATGTAGTACTCACTGGAAAATTTCCCAACTGTGAACCGAACATTCTGTAAAAAGAAATATATATGGATATTATTTAATATATTTCAGTTTCCAAATAGTATACAATATCAACTGCTTCAAATTTTCATAAGAAAAAGTAAGCTAGTGAATTATCATAACCACACAAACATGTCAACTTTTTGCAATACATTAAATGAACGAGGTTAAATTAGCCGGTAATTTAAATAACTGGTATATTAGAAACCACACACAAGAAATCGGATTCTAATTTTACTTTTTGGTAATATAATACGCAATTTTAATGTGACATTACCTTTACTGTAAAGAATGAAGTGAAAACAAAACAGAAGAAAACTAAACGCTAAAATAGGCAAACCAACAAACTTGATCCAGTTTGAAAATAAAAAAACGCATGCTCAAAGAATATTAAAATACGCATGCTTACTTCAATTTTGGGAAGCTGAGCAGGAGTGTGTTCAGTAAGTCACGTTTACTAGTTAAACCTTACAGCATATACAACGTGGGGGAAGCACGTTAGCACGCTTACGACGAGAGTGTAGTAGACGAGCGACAGAGAGAGAAAGAGATAGTTTGGGTACTTATCGTTCTGTCTCGTGCAGGCTACCGCAACTTTTTCCCCAAGGATATATAAATATCCTTCCCAACGAGTAAAGAGAGAGAGAACGAGTACCCAAACCCTCGGCTTCTATTCATCTACGATTAATAGAAGCCGAGATATTGCAAAATTTACAGCGCGCATCAATTTAAATTTTGGAATGAACTTCTCTTGCGCGCGCGACCGCTTGGATGAGCTTCCGCCAGCACCACGCCGCCGGCCGCCGGACAGTTTACTTAGCGAGTATCTTCTCTTTAAAGGGCTCGTGAGTCGTTAATTTTCCACATTTTTCAATGCAATTCATGGGAAATCGTAGTTTACGTCGTAAACTGTATTTTGCGAAAAATTCAAGTCTTAATATTTATAAACAATTGAGCTACGATTTAAAAAAAATCTTATCTTGGCTCCTGTTGGTCGTAGAGGATACTTTTTTATTTTAAAACTGTATTTTTTTGCCAGCTGTCCCTTGCATCTATTTTCGGTGAGATAGCATAAATAGCAACAATGTTATTCAAATTGTTTATAAGCGAAAAACGCACGGTTTTTTAATGCACAATTTGAGAATGTTAATGTCAAAAAAACGGTGATATTTTTTAATAGGTCGCTTAATTGCGTCTTTAAGATTACAATGACGCTTTCAGAATCATGTTTGATTGAAAATTAACGTCTGTACAGAGGCTTAAAGTTCATAACTTTTGGAGCCTCCGCTATAAACAAATAGAATTGTGCGAAAACTATTGCACCTACAGCGCTCACTTTTGGCACACTTTTGAAGTATGACAAAACCTCAACTTGTCATAGGTTTTATAAAATTTTAACAATAAATGCGATATTTATAAACACATTAAAAAATGGGCACTTTTCTTGTTTTTTGCAATAACTTTTTTGTTTATTAACCGATTTTAATTTAACAAGTTTCATTTTGTAGATAATTTTACTCCCTATAAGCTATCTGTGTGTCACTTTTTCGAATTTCTTTTTTATTTTCGCTAATTTTCCTGGTGTAATACCATATTACTTTTAAAAGAGATTTATAGATTTAAAATTAAATTAGGTAATTATTACACTGCTAATTGCGCTTATGCATGGTGAATTTCAAATTAAAGTAATAGCTTTGTTCCAAGTGCATTAGAATTAGTTTCCAACAGTCCGACGCAATCGCATTTGATTCAAAACAATGAATTTTGAACCTTATGTGAGCATTATATCCATATGCGCATGCGTCTAACTGTTGGAAACTGTTTTGGATTCTACTAGGAACAAAGCTAATATGTAATGTATGTATATGTTGTACAGTTGTATACGATGACCACTTAGAAGAGCTTCTTATCTTACTTCTTATTGGAGGTAGGTAGGCAATATTTTGTAGCAGCAGCGAAAACACCTGATTTACCAACTAGTTAATCACAGATTAAGGTTATTTATAATTAAGATTAAGGTTATTTTAAACTCTAAAAATGTTACAACTGTAATGTTCAGAAATATCTACTCATGCAGAAATCATTTTAATATGATTAATAATTGAAATAACTAATATTGAGTTAGACTATGGAAATCAAATTATAATACGCCTCAGAAATACCAATGGACAACTCTAGGTCAAAGTTTGTAGGTAAACTACTTCTTTAGCGACTTTGGGATGCCGCTATTTTAAAGTCATAGATACGGGTGGGGGGNGGGGGGGGGGGGGTCGACGCTGAATCCGAATCCGAGTTCAAAAAAAATTCGTATACCCCTTAAATTTTTGTGTAGAGCCAAAAACATCCCTTAAATAGGGGTAAAGTTATGAAAATCAATATCATTACGGAAACGAGTATAAATGGGCACGTTGCAACACTCGTGCTCTAATTTAGTATTGCCAAGGGCTGCCCCGAAGGGGTTCGTACCCCTTCTACTTCTATATCCTTCCGGATATAGATCTGCGTCATGAAAGCTTCTAGCTTACCAGCTCTTGAGAATGCAATGGAAACATGGTGGAAGGTGAACACAGCCAAAGAACAAACCATCTAGAGGGGTGAATTACCCTCTGCTGGACGGGGTGGAGAAATACGTGGGATAGCAAATTTTTCTTGTTTTTAATGCGTAATAGTCGCAGTGCACTGAGCAGAACAGCCCGCAACTACTTTGCCCGTACCCGTTTAACGATGAATCGAAACGATGAAGACTGAAGAGGTACTTTTATTTGCAGCAATGTATGAGAATGAAGAAAGAGCATGTTCAGCAGCGTTCCTATTTCATACCAAATTTTATTTTTCATCCTGTTGTTTTTATACTCCGGATGCGATAAATCGTATAAAATCCTGTGTTTCTTAATATTTTCTATTAATTGTTCCGTTACGCATTCCATATTTACAAAACAACCAACTATTAGCACAGTGTTCCTTGAGATCACGCGACCAAACTCGACATGTTACAACCTTAGAGCATAGGCACAGAGTAAGTAATATATTTAATCTGTGGCATAGGTATACTACTGGCACAGTATATCATGGCGTGTTACTTATCTCTTATGGACACAGTTCGCCATTATTCCATGGCTAGAAATTGGCCTCAATG
>NW_019417833.1:0-18266 GCF_000390285.2 Anoplophora glabripennis
GGAGCTGTGTTTGAATTTTTGATATTTGTTATATACCCACTCAATTTCTGGCGAATGAACCCCGGCTGTTGTCGTGCTTTGTGATAAGTGATAACACATGTATAAAGGTAACAATACCATTTGTTATATCTCTCTCTCGTTCTAATATTAAACTAGTACCTATTGAAACTGAATTTTTAACAGCTTTAAGAAGCAGTCTTAATAAACATACTGAGATTTTCTTTCTCATTCCATTCCTCTCCTCTAGGTACCTACATTCTTCAGACCACTTCAGAAGCAGCAGCAGCAGTCTACAGATGTACAGGAAGAAGCGACATGACAACTCTTAGATTTTAAAAGGTTTTTATATCCGTTCATTTATTCCTTAATACGTTCTCTCCCAGACCTAGGCTGAACTTTTGCTTTTTCAATACAATTTAAGTAGTTAGCGTTGGTCACATGGGCTTTAATACGAACTTAAGATATATATACAGATGACACGGCAGTATTAAGATAATAATAACAACTGTTTCTATTAAACTCATTTCCTAAATAGCATAGAATTCTTCTAGTAATTAAATAGATAATGTTATACAGGGTGTTAATTAAGTATGTACAATAAATTTAACAGACAATGCATCGTTTTCGTGTTAAACTTTTGTAAAAAAATTGGTGTTTCGTAAATATCTTAACCCAATTTTAGTGACACAGCTATTTATTTCAAACGGTTAGCGAAATATAAGGTGCTAATGCAAATTTGAATTTACCACCAATAAGGCACTAATTACAAGTATGTTCTGCGCATGTATTAAACATATTTTATTTTTGTTCATAAACTCATTTCCTAAATAACATGGAATTCTAGTAATTAATTTTTTTATCCTTTTAAGCGCTACCCAACCGTAAGTTTTATACTAATAGCTGAAATATTATTTAGCATCAGTATATCAACCACATTATTCCTGTTGTTAGATGCTACTATGGTGGTCTAGAGGTAACGGGCTCGCTTTGGAATCCAAAGGTTCGGGGTTCGAATCTCAGACAGAGCAAGACTTTTTTAATTTAAATAAAATTCGAAACCAACTTTAAATTTACCGTCAATTGCAGCCCACCTCTCTCCTTTACTCCGATCTCTATTGCGCAAACGTTTAAATCTAGAAATTTGAATTTACCGCCAATTTTATTGCCGCACTCTGATTGATCAAACAACCTATCGTTACTCGATTTTAAATTTAACGCCAATTTGCCGCGATCTGATTGGTCGAAAGATGTGGCCAATTTGAATGCTACGCTCTGATTGGTCGATGGGCGTGGCCTAAAAGTGGAGAGGAGGGGGTAAAATCCCCTAAAAATTTGCAATCTGAACCTTCATAAGAAAATACATGGGATTTTGGCTCTGAACGCCTATAGCTTCTCTACGTACACGATTTGCTCACAGATGATAAGATAGAGTAATTTATACCGAAACGAACTGTGAAAACTGCAGGTATCTAACTCTTACGATTTAGACGCCATCTAGCCTCACTTAGAGACCATGTACATTTAATAAACTCTACCTAATATTAACCAGGGAATTCAAAAATACAAAAATATACAGGGTGTTCCATTTAAAATAACAAAGTTATATAGCCCCCACGCTAAATGAACACTCTGTAAAGCTAGAAATATTTTCTTTACAGTGCCCACTTTATTCCAGGCAACTTTTAATAAAACTATAAATTTTACAGTTACAGAGTTACAGAAGAATTCCTCTTAGGTATAGCTTGCTGATTAAGGTTAACTGGCCGGTCTCGAATCGTAGAAGTCCAAAGATTTTTTATCGGGTGATTTGGCAGGCCAGTTAACCCTAATAATTTGAGGACATTCCTTAAACCACTCTTCTACAATGCGTGCCGTTTGTACAACAGAAATTTGAACAAATGTTATTTGTTCTCCATCATTTGCGACAAGTAGAGGTAAGAGGTGGTTTTCTAAAAAGGTTCACATACACCCGGGATGTTAACCTGTTTTCTACTAATACCAAATCACCCACACCGTGGGAGGTCATAAATCCCTAATAAGCCGTAGATATTCGCTTCGTTTTGTTTTTACAACGTTTTCTTTAAGATGTCATGTATTTGGTACCCGATACGTATAGTGTTGAGTTTTTTCGTCTGTCCTAAGAGTTTTTTCGTCAGAAAAGATAACGTTTGTTCAGTCTAGATACAAATGTTGAATGGCAAACTCCATTTTGATTTTTGCATGTTCCTCTGTAGTCAATTTTTTTGTTGGGACGATGACAATGGGTTCCCTCCTGTTCTCCGGACCGTGGAAGGAGAACAGTTCAAATTATGAATTTCGGATAAAATTTTCGAGCTATTTGTAACAGAATTGTTTCTAACAAAATCCGCTAAATTTTCATCTTGCTGCTGTGTCGTGCATTTTGTCAGTCCTTCTGAACGAGGTAATTTATTTGTATTGCCTTGAATTTAAAAACGCCTTACCCACTTCGTAATTGTATTTTTCTAGAATAAGATAAAATGTATTATTTTTAACAAAGTACAGTGTGTCCAAATTGCAGAGTATCTCGGAAACTGTAAGAGATATTACTTTTTCGTAGAGTTTAGTTACGTAAATTTTTTCTGCAGGTTGTATTTATTATGTCTGCGATAAGGTTTAACCTGCTTGCTCACCGAGGAGAAGCGTCGCGAAGCGAAGTTCTTTTGATGGCATGCTTCTCTTCGGGTCGTTCCAGTGTGCGGATTTCCAATTAAGTTTTCTGAACGGAATAAATTATCTTCGCTTCGCTTCGTGCCACTTCGTGCCGGAAGTCACAATTGAATAATTTTCAAGGTATGTTTTTTCAATTATTTAAATGGAACACCCTGTACATTATTTGATTTTTGGAATAGTAATAGTGGAATAGTAAGTAAAATTTTACATAGTTTACGTTAATAATGTTCTAACATCGATAGTTTCGTAAATATTTCGACTTTTCCATTACGAACCTGTAAATTACTTATCCGTGACGATAAAATTCCGTGTGCGGAATATTGTGATGTTCATATTTTCTCTAGATCTTTTTTGCAAAATTATGAATTATGTCAACCTATTTTTTAACGCATTGATTGACGCGAAAAAAAATATTTTTTTAGGATTTTTTTTAAGATGCACCCCCATATTTTTGACCAAAATTGAATGCCTTATAATATTTTTGAGTCCATTAGGAGTTGTCTGTTAACTGTTTTTGAGGCAGAGGGCGTTTAAAAAAATCAAGTTAAGCAAATTACAGCTTCTATATACCTGTATATTCATTCATGACATAAATTATACATATTCTAATAAAAACATTGTAAACAAGAAATTTATTTAAAAAAATGTAAGAAATTCTCAGATCAATACGCAGCCGTAATAAAATGGTAATAACTAATAACTTTCACTTTTGTCTTTTAATTTATGGGCTATATGATTGAATTAACATTTTGATATTTCATAAAGCAGATAAACAGGGTGATACAGTTATCACGGTAATAAATTTTATTCATTTATTAAGGTATAAGCGTTAAAACTACATTGACATTTTCTGCAGTATACACTAGCTTTTATAATGTTTTTAATTTTATAATTTGGAATAATAGAATATTTCTACTTACGTCTTTATTCAAAATTCCAGCTACATTACTCATAGATTTTTCCTGTTCTCAAAAAGCCATTATTCTAGCTTATTCCAGATCGGTGCAGTGCATTTTTATTATATGAGGTATGTAATAAAATCATATACAAATATTGGTATATTAATTACACAAAAATTGTAGGTATATACAGGGGCGGCCTTAACCATTGAGGCTCCGGGCGGCAGACCTTGCGAGGTCCCGGACGGCAGATCTTTACTAGGACCCGGGCGGTAGATCTTTGCAAGGCCTTGTTTTATTCTTTGTGAAATGTACGTAAATCGAATGTACGAGTAGATATTTCTGATGATTTAAGAGAAATGCAAAAGTTATAAATTTCGACTTTTCAAATATTAAGAGATTTTTAAAAGTTAACAAATACAAAGCCGACAAATTTTTAATAATGACTAGCGGCCCGTCCCGGCTTCGCCCGGGTGGATATTTATTTTAAACATTTTGGGATATAAAGAATATAGCCTATGCTACTCAGGGATGTAGCATTCTAATGGTGAAAGAATTATCGAAATCCGTCCAGTAGTTTTTGAGTTTATTCGTAACAAACATACATACACAAATACAAATCTTTCCTCTTTATAATATTAGTATAGATAAAATAAGGTACAAGATTCAAACATATTTTTACAAGCTTTTATTTAACTTGCCTTGTTAGTATGGGTCAAATCTTGCATTTCAATCTTGAATTTTAAAACTTATGCCCAACCGATTGAGCTGAAATTTTGCATACACGTTTAGTTTGGATAACAATGCATGGTTAGCTGAGTGACGTCATTCTAAATCCAATATGGCGGATTCCCAAAGATGGCCGACCAGTTATTTTTTATGTACCCCTATGATATACCTAGGTATCAAATGTAAGGATTTGCTGAGAAAAATACGAAAATAGAATGACGTCACTAAAAGCTTGATTTAAACAAAAATTATACATGAACTCATTCAATTATGTTTTACAAATTATAACAATTATTATTATCCACTGATAAATTAATTGATTTTGATATCGATCATTAAATAAATCTAAATAAGAAATATTATTTAGGTATCTGTTACTACTTATTAAGTATTAATATATTTACTATGAATTAACCAACTTTATTTTATTGTCATATACCTATATAATTAATAGCTAAGGATAAAATAAAGTATTAAATATGAACTTTTTTACTCGGGTTGTTGCGCGAGGCCCCGGGCGATTGCCCTGCTCGCCACCCCCTAAGGCCGCGTAGTAATTCCGGGAATCGTTAAGCTGTGATTTAAGTAAACCCAATTTTTTATTATTTCACTTTTACTTTCTGAATGAGAAGTGTTTTTTATTGCTTACATTACAAGATATTATTTGTTTTAAAAAATCCAGAAAGACAACTGAATATAGATTTATGATATAAATGTTTCTAGTTCGTATTTAAAAAATTTCAGTTGATGATGGTTTTACGAAGAAAATAATTAATAATAATAATAATAATAATAATAATAATAATTTATTTTCCTCAGAGACATAATATGTATAGGAATAGTCAAATAAAACTTACAAACTAAGACAAAGTAGGTAAAAATTCCAATATGGAATAAAAACATTTTTCCATTAAAAACTGCTTTAAAGCTTTCCTAAACAAATATTCGCTTTTCACCAATTTTAATTGATTAGTTAACTTATTAAATAGCTTAGGACCTAAACAGTCGGGAGAGTTGGACCTTATTCTTATTCTAGCGAATGGAACATGTAAATTCTTATTTTGTCTTGTATTATACTTGAGGAGTGCATTTAAAACAAATTTACTTTTATTTTTGAAAATGTATAAGCTGGTCTCAAATATGAACAAACATGGTAAAAGTAGAATTTTAAAAAATATCCTTACACGAATAATGACTGGAAACTCCTACAATATATCTTAATAATCTCTTCTGTGCTATAAAAACTTGTGTAGAAAATGTAGTATTTTCCCAAAAACAGAGACCATACCTAAGACGAGATGCAACTTGTGGATGATATAAGCAAAGAAGTTGTTCAATATTTAATATCGGCCTTAAATTGCGAAACAAATAAGTAATAGCTGTTTTACATTGACAGTTTATTCATCAATAAATTGACGAAGTTCTTCATCAATTCAATTAATTCACGAATTTATTGATAAACAGTGTGGTTTTACACTGCTACGGACTTTGTCAAGTTTTTTGACGCATGAATCGGTTCTACCAATGAATCAAAGAAGCAAATAAATTTCAAAAATGTAACCTTTCCACTCATAATTGTAGTGACACAACAGTGGTACCGTTCTGACACATATTATATAAATAATAGTTTTTGTAAGTAACAAATCAGTAAAAACAATGCGAAACTAGCACGACGCCACACAATTATTTACATATTCCAATAACATAACCTCATTACTGATCTGAGGCTGGAAATTTGTTGGGTTGGTACTTCCGAACTTCACAAAGAAATTGACGAAAATTAGAACATGCTCTAATTCGTCAAGAACTTGATGAATAAATTGATGAAGTTATTTGACAGCTGATTTGGTGCATTACACTTGTCCAATTTCTTGATGAAGCGACTTCATCAATTAATTGATCAATAAATTGTCAATGTAAAACAGCTTTAAGAGAGGAAATCTTATAAGTTAATAACTTGCAGTGCATTTTCCAATTCAGATTTTTGTCTAGGTTCAGTCCTAAAAATTTTATTACCTCAACATCAGTAGTTAAGTCATCATTTCCTACAGTAAAACCCAACATATCACAATATTTCTGCGAGCTATGAAATCTTGTAATATTGGTTTTATTAATATTAAAGTACAAATTATTCTCGGAGAACCATTTTGTTAGATCTTTTAATAAGATATTACAATTTGTCTCCAAATCCTTGTCGGTTGTGCTTGGTGAGATAGCATGTAAATCATTGACATATATTAAAAACAGCACGGGTCCTAGAATCGAGCCTTGCGATCTTATACATATATCAGCCTCTGATGGTCGACACAATCGAATGCCTTACTTAGATCGCAGAAGATACCCACCGGACATTCACCAAGCTCTATGAAATTATAAACCTTTTCTAAAAAATCATAGATAGCTGTGCTTGTAGACATACCACTACGAAACCCGTGTTGGTTCTTGGTTAAAATATTTTTACCCAAAAAAGCAGTCGTTCCAAAAAACAATATTCAAATATTCAAGACGAAACGTTTTTTCCAAAATCTGGTTTCATCGTTCGATAGAGAGGAAAAGGTTGCTAAAATGTAACGTCAAAAACATAACACTCCGTATAATATTATTGAATCTATTTTAATTTTAGGTTGTAGGTCAATTTATGTTCTTTTTACGAAATCAAGGATTTTATGAAAATTTATGAAGATTTTTCAACATCGTGGGCATTTTTTTAGGAAATTTCGCAAATTTAAATTTACCGTTTAATTATTCAAGGTGACTAATTGCAAAAACATATAATTATATATACGCAAACAGGTCGATTTCGATAACTATTATGCTGCGATATGAGATAGATTTTTTCAGTAGTGACTGTACATACGCCAAATACTACGCAACATCATAGTACACATTGTCATGAAGAATTTCTCAGTAGCTTTATTAGATCAATTTTCGACCTTATGTACTTTGGACATAAGTGCCAAGAAAATGTCTTCTTTGTAATGACCTTAAATATCGCGATATTCTGGTAGTATTAGAAATATTTAAGAAGTTTCAAACCCCAAGCGACAAACTAAAAGGATTATAGAATTTATATATTTAAATTTATAGAATATTGAATTTTATAGTAATTAATAAATTAAAATTATATCAATGTGAGCATACGCATTAAAGATAATTTCATGTAAGCGAAGTAGACTCGCAACAAGATATCATTCAAGAAAATTTGGTTATGGTTAAGAGTACGTATAGAATAAACCACTTGAAGAAATAAACGCTCGATAAACACACTGAGAAAAACAATAAAAATACATAGTAGAACTAGAAAATGCCAATATTAAATAAAAGAAGAGATAATACGCTAATGATGACAGCAATGATATATCGACAAGATCATTATACTTAAATACTTAGAAATTCTTGTAAAAATAAATTAATTTGAAGTTGTTCACTTTTACAGTAGGTATCTATGTAAATAGCAAACAAGGATCAAATTCGGTCTGCGCAATTTCAACTATGACAATTTGTTGCGGGTTGACTAAATATGTGACGTCACTTCTGTGATAATAATACTTCACTTCTGAGAGATTATAGTGTCCATACGCATTCTGATTTCAACATAAATAAGGACACTTTGTGGTGGGGCGCGAGAGAATGAGAGCGTCCCAACTGGTGGTGACTTTATGGTGCCCAGCAAAATAATATTTATTTTTTGTTCAGAATATTGAATTTTATAGTAATTAATAAATTAAAATTATATCAATGTGAGCATACGCATTAAAGATAATTTCATGTAAGCGAAGTAGTGGTATGAAACGATTCTACAACAAAGTAATAATTTTTTTAATAAGGTTAATTCTAATCACTAACTCTTCTTGGCTATCTGGTCTATTCCTATAAACTATATTTTTTAACGACCTCACAAAGAGAAATCAAGTGGTCTCAGGTCCGGAGACCTCGGGGGAAACTCCTTGACTTCTTAAAACTATTACCTGGAAACCTGGATCATTATTTTCTAACCAACCCTTTGCAACGTTATGAGCCGGGGCCCCATCAAGTTGATAATACAAGTTTCTACTAATGTCTTGAGGCAGATTATTAGTGAATTTTATCAGTAACGTTCTTATTAATCTTATTAGACTATCAAATCGCCTCGATGACAACTGTTATTCAGATGTTCTGCAAAATACTGATCATCTAATTTAATAAAAAAATGATTAAACCAAAACTATTCCAAATACAAGAATTTTACAGGAGTAAGCAAATTTCAATAAAATCATACATGGTGTTTCAAAGTTATTTGGAAAACAGCACTCTAGCGGCTAAACGAAGCAACTTAGGATAGATTTAAGCTTCTTATTTTAAGTTTAACTTCTTATTCTGATATTAGGAAACTGGTAAATCCATGTACATGGAATATTGGTACACTCTGTATATTAAAGAATATTTTACATAGATTAATAACACTTGAGCTGGTGACCTAATTGAATAAACACGGTAATTATTGAATTTTTATAATAATTATATGAATGGAAATACTATGAAATAGCGTATCAAAGAACCCCAAAATTTCGACTCCATCAAATATTGTTAAAACTCAATCTGTTTATCTTATTTCTAATTGCATATGAAAGTAACTGTCCAAATGGCAGGCTCACAATTTGTTAAAATGAGGTTTGGTTAGAGTACGGTAGGACAGGATTCAAGGAAGACAAATAAGATTTTCTGTTAAACTGGACAATCGGCACTTCGGCATACTCGCAATTTTATTGCGTACTAGTTGTTTACTGAACGAAGTACTTCTTTGTTTAAGAGAAGCACCTGTTTAAACTTTAATGCGAGCGTAACTAATATAAACGCGTATGATATAGATTTTTTTAAATATATTAAGCGGCCGCCGCGCCGGTTGAAAATAAATCTAATTAAATACCAAAAATGAATTTTATACTATAGTTATACTAATTTACCACTATACATATATCTACTATTTTAACTTATGCTTTCCAAACAAATTATTGGTTGGGAAAAGGACATAATTCCACAATAGGCCTCAAATAAAAACTGTTCTTGGTTGGGCAACACGAGCAACATTATCCTTATTGGGATATAATTTTTCAATAGTAACTAGAGATTGTATTGGGGGTATGTTAGCCTACATCACAACAATCACTTCTCTGACTTCGGCTTAATCGGTTTTTAAATTCCACTTTTGTCTAACTTGTAAAGTGGTTAGATATTCAGAGTGCCATTGCAACCGATATTGATGCACTATAAAATTTAATAATTTATAGCGATTTAACAGCGGGAGCTCTCAACCTACATACATTTTGCGGAAAATGAATTTAAAGTCGACCCATACAAAAAATGTGAGGAAGTTAACGCTATAGTATCATTAGGATCGCTACTTAAACAACATAACGGCCTTGAATTCAGGAGAGCCTCTATTTGAGTAAGAATAGTATTGAATTCTTCATAGAGCTAAATGAGAAGTGGGATGAAGATGAAGGATTAAATTACCAAGCAACTTGATGGTAGTTTAATTCATTCACTTTATAATGCAGTTTTATATTCTTCAGATTGAATAAATTGGTAAAATTCGTCAAGATTTAGTACCGATGAAATTACTGTCGCAATCCGAAAATAATATCGCACAGTTACGAAATAAAAATCGCTTAAACGCCGCTAAAAGTGGCTCAGTCGAACGACTTCAAACATGTTCTAAATGAATCGCTTTAGTAACGAGACAAATAAATAGGCAAACATAAACCTTTTGGCTTCGGATTCCTCGTTTGCGAACTAATGGTATGTTAAAGGCAGCCGTGAAATCAACACCGGTTGATAGAAAGGCTTTAGCTCTATTAACTCCTTCTATCCGTAAATCTGACATATGGAAATTTGGTTGCGGTTTTAATCAAAAGTAATAATTATATCTCCAAATACATTGGTGAATAAGACCTCGTGCAGATAAAATCCAATAATTTTGTCGCAATAAGGCATGTAGTAAATTAGGACCAGTACGACAATATTTCTTGTGGTAATAGTCTATGACTAAATTAGTCAAAGGATCAGATTTAGGCAACAAAATTGGGTGCTTTTGGGCAAAGTCGAAAGTCGAAAGTCTTCCTCTTACCCTGAGAACTCCATCCTTCACAAATGGATTTAAATGGCGTAGCCGGGATCGCAAAACTTTATGTAACAATTTTAAATTCTTTTGAGAAATGGTACTGCTGAACTGTGTGAATTAATTATAATTCTGCAGATTTCAGATCACAATTTCGAATTCTGGAATGGTTTGGTAATAATTTGAAAAACCTTAGCACATAAACGGTAGATTTCTGCAGTTTGGAACAAAATTCATAACTTTTATACTGAGCGATTTAAAAAAAAACGCCGAGACAGGTCGATTTTGTTCTCGGGAGGGGCATATTTTAAGATGATTCAGTTGTATACAGGGTGACCCAGAAAATCTGAAATGAACGTGATTGAACGTGAAAGGATAAAGATCTTAATGATGGTTGGATATGGTAATAAGCTACGAATCCATGCGGAAGCATGTAAGGTGTTTAGTCAAACACATGCTGACAGACCAGCAATTGCAAGATCTACGGTGAGTAAATTGGTTGCCAAGTTTACAGAGACTGGGTGTGTAAGAGATAGGACACGACAAGGTCGACCTCAAATCGCTGAAGGAACCAAGTTAAATGTATTGCTGGAAATTGAAGAAAATCTCCATCAGTCAGCAAAACAACTAGCCCTAAACAACAATGTCGACCAATCATATGCAATCATATGTTGTAAAATTGCTTCGTACAGAAAAGTATCATGGATATAAAGTTGCACTTTTGTAAATAATTAATGTTACGGTGTGATGAAACTCCAAACTTTCCAACATAATTTCTTCTGACGAGGCCACATTCTATTTAAATGTACATCGCCATAATTGTAGATATTGTACAAATGACAATCCCCATTTGGCGCAAGAATTCCAGTCAGCGTAAAGGCAAATTAAATGTTTGGGTCGGAATCATAGGAAGGCAATTTTTAGGTCCTTTCTTTTTCGAAGGAAACCTCACTGCTGCTAAATATTTTAGATTTTCTGCGTTATGAGTTGGTGCCGCTATAGCAGTTCCTTTCCCCAACGCTGTAGACGGTGATATACCATGAAAATATTTGGTTTCAACAAGATGGAGCTCCACCTCATTTTGGCTTAGAGGTTCGGCAATATCTTGATGATATATTTCCTGAAAGGTGGATAGGACGGAGAGGATGTCTTGAGTGGCCCCCGCGTTCCCTCGACTTGACTTCTCTGGATTTTTTCTATAGGATTATTTAAAATTTAGAGTATACTTCAATCGACCAAACAATTTAGCAGACTGACAACTGAGAATTCGTATTGAAATGGAAAGAATCAACCCAGAAATCGTTGAGCGTAGTGTGCAAAGTTTTTACACTTTCGCGGGCAAGTGCCAAATTGTTGGTGTAGGACAATAAAGGCTATGAATTTTGTTCCAAACTTTATCATTACGCTGTATATCTTCAAAACCGAATCGGTACGGCAATAAGATTTTTGCTTTATCAGATGCAAAAACTTTTTATACTTTTATACTTTAATCTTGAGATCTGCGTTGGGCAACAACCGGATGGTCCATATGACGTAAGTAACAGTCCAGATGCAGTTGTACAAAGACTTTGTAACTTCAAAAAATAATATGGGAGAAATCTAACCCTAGATAACTGGTTTATCAGTGTTCCTCTTGTTGAAACCCATAAAAAAAGATTTTAACATGACAGTAATAGGTACTATTCGTAAGAATAAAAGAGAACTTCCTGCCGAATTTATAAGTCCAATTCATTCAAGCCGCAGATAATCCTTGGTTATAACTGTACCAAAAGGGGTGTGGATGTCGTCGACAGACCCCGTGCAAATTATAATGTTGCTCGAAATACGTGTCAATAGCCAATGTTAATATTTTGCTCAAATAATTCAAATTCCTCTAAAACGAGAAGATCGTTTTTTGAGAACTTTTGCCTCGGAGCTTATCCAAACACATTTATCGCTTCGTGCAACCCAGGACTTTAAGGGACAGATGAGAGACAGATTGTGGGAATGTTCAGGAAACCACGACACTCTACAGCAACAAGACGCTCCGGCAGTTGGACAAACAGGAAGATGCGCTATGTGCAGCTGAAAGCAAATCCGGAAGACATGTTTCTTTTGTCAAAAATGTTTCAAGTTTTTATGTCTAGTATATAAATTGGTTATTTTATCAATTAACGAAACTTCTATGGGATACCTAATTTCAGAATGAATAAAAAAGACGTTGGTGGTTTGATTTTTTTATCAGGAACAGGATATTCTATCTAAAAAATATTTAAAAAATTATGTGTCCATCATAGTGCGATTTATTGCAAGGAACTTTTATCAATTTTTAAGAATTTTCTGGCTTACCTAGAATTAAATTTGTGTCCGTCGTAGATGTTCTCGTTGTTGTAGTAGTTGTAGTTGTGGTAGTCGTTGTAGGTATCCGAATTTCTGCAAAATACATAGATAATTTAAATAATACACTTATGTAGTTAAATCAATGTACTGGGTGATAGTTTTCTCTGGTTACCTCTCCCTTTTAGCGGTCAAAACTTTTGCAGTGGTCGTATTTTTGGCGGCAACATTGAAAAGGTCGTTTTATTTAAAAAAAATATTGTCTCTTGAGAGAATCGCCTACAGAAAGCCATTCTTGAGAAAAGTCTGTGGCTATTAAGTAATGTGATTATTCTCGCGTTTCTTTAGTATTCTCATTACTCCACACATACAAATTATTAAAATTTACAACTCCGTTTAATTGTCTTGATACACTGCGGACACTTCATAATTTGCATGTGTAAAGTGATGAGAATCCTACAGAAACACGAAAATAATAACTGTAGGCGATTTTCTCAAGGGAAATTATTTTTTTTAAATAAAACGACGATTTCAATGTTGCCGCCCCGTTTTAAAAAAATACGACCACTGTAAAAGGTTTGATCGTTAAGAGGGAGAGGTAACCGGAGAAAACTATGACCCAGTATATCGTTTTGACTAAAACTTTAAGAAATAATACGCACTAATAGTCCAAATAAATGTACCAAATTTCAACGCGATCGGTAAAAGGGTTATGAGGTTATTAATTAAATTAGTTTTATTTTTGACAGCTTTGAAAGCCTGTAACTCAAAAACCAAAAGGTTTTTATTTAACTTTTTTTTCGTAGTTCGTATTTATTTATCGTCCTGAATGTGCAGTCAAACGTTGTCGGTGAAATTTGCGGACAAACTGTATATAGAAAAGGTTTTGTCTCATTCTGTGCGATATTTTCTATTTATTTAATAATTTGACTTTAAATATAAAGAATGTCTATTCCCTAATAAAAATTCAACTTCCTCATCTAACTACAACGTTTGAGTAGGTATTGGGGCACTTGGCCCCGACAGACGCTCTAGGCGCGGGTTATGCGTTGGAGATGGGTGTAAGGTAAATTTGTAAACGTAAGACAATTCATATAACGGCTATTAATTAATATGTCTCAGTATACAAGTTTAAAGTTTAAGGATTTGAAATATTTATCAATATCTACTTTTTGATGGCGTATCTGTTAAACGTTAATTTAAATTTTTAGATAAAATTGCATTAGATAATGTTCATAAGAAATGGTCTATAGGTTTTTATTTTTAGTACTTAGTGACGTATTTAATTACCTAGTGGAAATACAGGGTTATTCAGAACTTATCCAAAAAAATTCTGGATGTATAGGGGACTCTTACAAATACAATTTTGTAAAGAAAAAATCTAAATAGGCAGTTCGAAAATGATTTAAAAATACACTTCTGCACGGCACTGGAAACTGGTCCACTGTAAAACCTGACCTCGCACAATTCGACCGTTACGGCGGCAATGATAAAAACGGACAAAAACTTGAAAGAATTTTGCAAGGAAAGGAATAAATAGAATTTTATAGCACCTATTTTATATCAGCAAATTCAACTGCTTTTGCCGCTATTGTTATTATTAATGAATAAAATTAATTTGTGGTTTTAATTAATATAATAATTTGACATACCTGATGTTACAACAATTTGTCCACCGACGTGCAAACACATTTGGTCCTGTTTTACTAAGTTTCTACGAACTAACACAAATGTTGTCCTGCTTCACCATTACACAAATGTATAATCATAATACAAATGTTGTCTTGCTTCACTATGAATTAAAACGATATCCATTAACTCCGAGTTGCTATACACAAAAGCCATTTTTAACACTAACTACTAAAAAGCTATTGTAAACACTACCGCAATGACGATTGTATTGGTCGCTGAGGCCACGTGGCTCTCACGTATATTGCGAATGATTTTACAATTTTTTTTTACGACATTGACTTAATGGAAATGTCTCATGCCGTATTTATTTCCAAATTTTTTTGGATAAGTTGTGAATCACCCTGTATACACAATTTTATTTATACCTACCTATATACAAGTAACATTCACGTTCAACATTTAATAAAGCATTGGTTATAATATTTTCTTCATTAATTTAAATTTGACTAATCAGTTAACACTTTCAATAATTACTTAAAAGGTAAAGACATGGTACTTTTACTGTCAACTTCTTATAAAATGCACACGTATAACCAATAGTCTTAGAATAACTACATGTATTGTTGCTGTAATACTGTAGTAAAGACGAATATACCGTTTTTAATATTAATGCAATGGAATAATACTTATTTACTGATTAAATAAAAAAAATAATTATTGCTTAATAACATTATGCTAAGAACGAGAAAAATGTTGGTAATAAGGAAATTTCAAAATACAGACGTACACTGATAGGGTAGTATAATAAAGTCGATACACGATTATGACGTTAAGATTTAATTATTCTCTCTGAAATTTATAAGATTGTTTTCCAGTCCCATCCAATATTGCAGTTACATGGACTTTATTAAAGCAAGTACGCTAAAAGTCCTTTCTGCAATATAAAAACCCTCGATGTTCCTTTTTTCAAACCACTTTAGAGACTTTTAGCAAACTCGCGTTAGTACGGCTCAAGTGACCACCATATTGGATTAACTATCTCGAATTACATAACTTTAACATCGAATTTATGACCTAAACAAAATATTCCTGATTAGCGATTTTCAACACGTTCCAAAAGTCGTTAGGGATATTAAATTTCCATTGTTGTCCATGCGACCATGCACTGTGTCCATTTTTTTATTGTATGGCTGCCATATTATATATACCATTTTGAATTTTGTAATTTTGACAACAGAACTGTGATTGTTGACCCGAAAAACACGTACACATCAAATTTCGAGCCAGTCTAACAATTGTTGCCCATTTTGTATTGCAAGGATCTATACGGCCATATCGGATCCGCCATTTTGAGTTTTGCAATTTTTACGTCTGAATCATATGTTATGACATATGCTCTTCTTGAACCTTTTAGCCTGAGGCGCACATTTACATGAAATAATTGCTGTATGGTATGGTATGCAGGGGTCATATTATATCAGCCATGTTGAGAATTGAAAAACGCCACTTGGTTCCAGAAACGGCATGTAAAAACATACATTTTAACTATATCACTATATCTTTATCTACATCACTATAACACATTTTTTTACCTCAGAAACATCTAGGAAAAAAAAATGGGAGATGAAATTTTACAAATAAATAGAGTTGTCTAAACTTGACTTTTAAATGATCATATTAACGACAGAAAAAAGTTACGTAAGAAATTTTTTGTAGGGGTGGTCACTTCTACCATTGTGGCAACTCTACCAATACGGAAGATCAAGATTGTAACCTATAGGGATTATCAGTTATAATATCACAACAGCATAGAAAATATTCGATTATACTCCGAGTCACGAGACGTATTCTGCGAAACACCACGACAGCATAGCTGGAGTGGTGTTTTAAGGAGTGAGGAGGTTAGTATAATGGAATATTTTCGTTTGCTCGAGTGGTATTCGATACGATTACATAATGAATTAACTAACTTTATTGGTTCCATTTTTTTTGACGTTTATTGACAAATGTTAAAACTATCGTTACCATGACATAGTTCACATTGTTGGAGGAGGCGAAATACCAAAACGGTTATACCACGTCGTCAAGAGTATAATCGCTTATCAATACATAGTAACTACGTAAAATTTGTAATTGCTATTGGCTAAATTTACCTTCTTCTAGCAGAAGTGTCCGTAATTTCATTATAAGTTTTTAACCTTTTCTATATTGAAGGGAAAAGATAAAAAACTGAATTTTACTTTCCCCTTTTTGATGGACCATAATCCGTTAGGAGTCAGGAGAGAAATTCTTCGTATCGTCTTAATTTTTCCATAACAATTAATACCCCATTTTGAACAAATTTATTAAGTTAAAATCGATTTTTAACGGAGAGAAAAGAAATTTCTAGAGTTTAGAGTCTCGTTAGATATCGAATGTGATTCTCACGTGGATTTTCTAAGGCTCGTAAACTTTGTGCGGGTGCAATAAGTATTTATAGTGAGTGAGTTTACTCATCCTTCATAGCAAAGGGAGAATTGACCCCATATTGTTGTTTGATGGTTCCTGTTTTGGAATTTATTTTTGGATATTTTTGGAGCGATAGCAAGTTACTGGAACCTCCTTGCCGCCCCGGCGGGAGCATTTACGCCTTTGCACATCACATTTCAACTAAAGACCGCTGTCATCAAACCGAGTCTACCTTTTTTGTGTAAAAATAGTTGGAAAATAAGAATTTGTAACCAAAGATGAGATACCTTAAGGACGGGATTTTGTACAAAAAATATCGCCCAGCGTGAGTCACGAAACGGGACCCCGGCAAGTACTGCTCTAGCGGCCAACGCTTCAAGGTGTGTTTTTTAACCGAACGACAAAGTCTAATAATAAACGCTGGACGTAAACGGCTCGATTTTTCAGGAGCGGCTCCAATTTGTGTACATACAATCTTATAAGGAAATAGAGTAAAGATTTTATTAATCATTAATAGATTATCGAGGACAATAATATTTTTTTTATTAAGTAGGCAATAATTTTTAGTTAATAAGGTTAAACAATCTTATAATTACCATTCCATTATTATAAAAGCAGATATAATTTTTAAAATTACATGTAGTTTCTTCTTCAAGAGCTTAAAAAACGTATAACAGGAACAGTCAACAGTCTAATGTTTATATTTTCACGTTAACGATCCGATACGTAAATTAACTGCTATTTTCAGTAAAAATGATATATCTTGAATTATTTTTTTACTTTGGTGAGTCGTATTAATTTAAAAACACTGCCTAATTACTAAAATATATAGCTACTTATANAGCGATTTTTTCAGTACTTCCGTATGTCATCTGGAAAGTACAATGAGCTACTAGAGATTATTCACGAAGACATTTAGTTGCAAAATACAAGATTTAGACGCTGCATACCACCTGTAGAAAGGCTGGCCGTTTGTCTAATGTAATTTCTTTTAAATTTCGTGTAGTCATGTTCATGGAATTAGCATGGTACGCGATCATCAAAAACATTCGCGCTCTAGTTTGTCTCGATCACATCGCGGTCTCCCGAGTAAGGGGAGCTGCCTCCCCCATAGAAATTCGAAAAGAGGACAAAAATTTTCTTAAGCTAAGAAAATATTTAGATTGGAAATTTTTAATCAAATATTTTATTTACTTAAATTTTAATTGAAAATTAATACACTACTTTATTTTTTTTAAAACAATTGTAATAAATTAGTATAAATATTTGTTTACAAAAGAATTTAAAAATATAAAATTTTATGTTAAAAAGTAGTACTTTTCCATATTTTAAAAATTTAGCTCTGGAATTCTAAATTAAAAAAATAATAAATTTTTATCTGTCGGCATCAAAATAAAAGTTTACAGTGCAACTAAAGCTATATATGTAACGTACCAATTTTATGTAGGGGGAAT
>NW_019417833.1:19712-21845 GCF_000390285.2 Anoplophora glabripennis
AACATATTATATTATATATTATTATTGTATCTATCAGGGAAATATTATTAAAATTTTAAGTTATTATTAACAAGATGTGTAATGGAATTCCCCTAGCAGGTAAGACCGTCAAGAAATTGTTCTTATCTAATTCCAATATAATGATTCCCACTGCAAAAAATGACTGAGCAAGATACCGTTGGACTGGAATATAATTACTGGTAAATAATATAGGTACATATAATTTCATAAGGGTGCATAAGGGTGAAAAATTTGAAAAAGTCAATTGAAGAACCATACATTCAAGGTATGCACCAGGCTCGGTCCCTACGCAGCAACTCGGCATTGAAATATTTGAAAAACTTGTTCCCATATTTATTTAGCCATACCCATACAGAGGTCTGGTGGGACTAAACGTGCAGCTGGTAGAAATGTATACGCCCAGTTGAAGAATGCGCGTGCGGGCAAATAATGTCCCATACAGTTGCTTCGGTCAACTGCGTCGTGAATTTCAGTTCTAGACAAGTAGCTTGGCAGTGCAGTGCGGGAATGCGGAATTTGATGTGATTCAGATAATTTTAATTTACTATAGGTACCTTCTATCAATCATTCATATGACAATTGCGAAAGGGAGAAATAAGAGGGATATTTTGTTTATTAATATTATCACAACATGGCATTTTGGAGACCTTTTGAAACGGAACAAAATGAAATTTACCATCAATATAATAAAATTGTTTGAGGACATAAATAATTAAAATATGTTGTTGGTCAAATGAACATATAATAAAAATTTTCTACACATTATATACAAATTATTATTATAATTTTCTACCTTTAGTAGAAAACTTTTTTAGGGACGCCCATGAAACTCATTCAATTTGATTGCTTGTTTTTTTATGCATGTTCAACTGACTTCGGAAAAACTATACACTATTGTGTGTTAAAATTTCAGTTAGTTTCGTTATCCCATTAAGTTATTGAAAATGTTGATAAAATCACGGTTTTCTGCCTATAAAATTGATACCTCTCACTTTAACTCGCCGTAAGTTTCTTTGTTAATTGATAAAAAAAATTCAAATTTTTACTGACGACAAGTCGCACTATAGTCTTTAGTACTGTGAAGGTCATTTGTCTCAAAAGATCTTTTTTTTATTTTTAAGCAAAACAGAAGGGGGTCCATAAATATTGCATTCTTTTAAAAAAAGAAAAATACTGACTCGAGTAGTAAATAATTGTAAACAACAATCTGAAAAAATTTGTTAAAATAATACAGTTATATACTCTGCATCGGACTGTGACCGTAATTGACCATTCCGATACTGTTTTTAAGAATACCATATTTATAACTGTATTATTTTAACATATTTTTTCAAATTGTTGTTTACAGTTATTTGCTACCTCTCAGTTTTTTTTTTAAAGAACGCCATATTTACGGAGATAGCACTCCCTTATGTTTCACTTAAAAATAAAAAAAGAAGACCTTTTGAGACAAATGATCTTTACAGTATTAAAGGCAATAGTTCGACTTATCGTTAGTAAAAATTGGATTTTTTTTTATCAGTTAACAAAAAAATTACGACGAGTTAAACCAATAATTTTATATGCAGAAAACCGTGATTTTTTCAACATTTTTATTAATAACTAACAAATGGGATAACGAAACCAACTGAAATTTTAGCACACAATAGAGTAATAGTGAGGCTATATATGGTCCAAATTTCAAATTTTTTGCCCCAACGTTTTCTTAATATCGGTTTCCAAACTCAGAGGTTTATTTCATTTATTTCGATAGTAAGTGACTAAAAATAAGCAAAAGTTGATTGTCAAGACAATATGAAATTAAAATCGTGTTAGTTATATTTATATTCAAGAATGTATAATTTTTTTGGTCGTAACTTTTTTCATTAAATATCCAGTGGTTTCCTTCTTACCGGTAAGTAGCTTGAAGATTTGTAGATTTGTAGATTGAAGAAGAAATCTATCTGAGCCAGGCTAATTTTTAAGCTGTAAATTTATTTAAACATAAATAACGATTTTATGTGGGACACCCTGTACGTAAAATTTAATCTGTATTCTTAATAAAGAAAAATTAGTACATATTATTGGTTTTTTATGCGTTATATTTTCGTACTATTTAAGCTTTACAAAATC
>NW_019417833.1:23330-25561 GCF_000390285.2 Anoplophora glabripennis
ATACCCAATGATTTCCTAATAATATTTAAAGATTAAAATAACGAGCATTCAAATAAAAACGAAGTCAAGTTGACACTGTCCTCTACTGGCCCTATCAATTTTTTTTATTAAGCAAAATGAAAAACTTCCTCTATTAAATAGGACGATTCACAGTCCATTGAACATTAGGGATTGCATCCTCGGGTTTGTAGATGGTAAAATTATACCTATTTCTTATTTTCATAAATTTTCACTAAAAAAACAAATTACACGCAAGATTTCTTGTGAATCATTCGTTCTGTTCAATAGAAATAATTTCCATTTTGTTTGAAAAATACATTTTTTCCGAAATAAAAAATAAGGGAATCACATGTGAAACATCTTTTTTTTTATAAGAAGTAGTTTCCACTTTGTTTCATTCCAAAATATTGATTAGAACCCGAGATATCACGAAAATACTGTTTCTGGGGCGTGAACATGAGGGGTAGTTTGCATCCGTTTATATCCATTTTAGGCTATTAGAAAAAAATATTCATATGATTAAAGAAAAAGTAAAAACTTTTTATTTTATAATGTTAATTCTAATCGTACATTTCTCGCACTAGGGGCTTTTTCACCCCCTAAAAAGAGATTTCAACGAAAACCCCGAAACAGGTCAATTTAATTTTGTCAATTTGTTTACATAAATCATATTTTGAATTCTTTTTGAGCATATATAAATTTTTTACCTATACAGGGTATAACGTAAAGGTTGGGAATAAATTAAACGGTGGATTCTTTAGTTTAAAAAATAATTTTTTGTCATATGAAGTTATGTTCTACGGGTTTTCTTTTCCAAGCTACAGGGCGCTAAAAAATTTCAAAAAATTTAGTTTTTCTCCAATAACTTTCGAACATTAGAAGATAATCCCCTAGTAAAAGGAAAAAGATTGGTTTTGTAAGATGCTCAGTGGCGTGCATACGAATTATACCGTAAGGGTTTTCGAAGAAAATTGTGGTAAGCCACTGGTGAAAACATTTATTTAAAATTTTTTTATGATCCACTTTTTATTTTAAACAAAATTACCCTCTTGCGTTTTATTCCTAGCTCTTGTCACTTTTCCGTAAATAAACGTTTTGTTCCTATTTTTTTCCTGAAAATAAAAACATTATAAGTATTTTCCTTTGACCAAGCCACAAAAAATTGTTTTCAGAATGGAATACTCATTTCCAGAATTAGCAGATATGCATTTTATTTACGGCCTTGCCAACGGGAATACTATGTTAGGTGTGCGTCTTTATGTTGAATGTTTTCCTGCTCGGTGTATTCGTGAAACCGGCTCGTTAAAACCTTGCACCTCCGGCGGAAGATTTCGAAATGTAAGGACAGTACAACTTGAAGTACCGCATCCTTCAGACGGTCGAGGTGAATCGTAAATCAAGTAGGTACTAGAAGAATTGGAAGAATGGAGAGAGTAAGTGATATGACTGTCCAACGAATCCTGCATGATAATCTGCAAAGAGTTCAGGCACTTTCTGTCGAAGATTATGCACCACGTCTTGGATTTTGTACCTGGTTTTTAAATAAGTGCAATCGGAACTTGTTATTCCACCCATCCATTTTATTTACCGACGAAGCTGGATTTACAAGGGATGGTATAATTAATTTCCACAATAGTCATATGTGGGCTGATGAAAATCCGCATGGAATAATACAATCCCGGCACCAGCAACGATTTTCAATTAATATTTGGGCCGGAATAATTGGCGATTTTTTTTATTGGCCCCATAGTACTACCAAACAGACTAGGCGGTTTATCGTATCTGGATTTCCTTCAAACAGATTACAACCTTTATTAGAAGAAGTTCCAATTGAAACACGCCAGAACATGTGGTTTATGCATGACGGCGCCCTCAATGAAACGTTCCCCAATAAATAGGTAGGTCGTGGAGGGCCAAAAGCGTGGCCTGCTCGTTCTCCCGGACTTAATCCATTAGACTATTATGTGTAGGGGGCACTTAAAAAACATAGTTTATTCCGTTCCCATTTCTGATGTACAGATTCTTCGTCAAAGAGTTGAAATTGGCTGTCAGCAAATTCGAGATATGCCTGGTATTTTTGGACGAGTAAGAGAATTTATGAGAAAATGCATTGAAAAATGTATTGTAAGTTGGGGGGGCAATATTTTCAGCACCTTTTGTAATCTTGTTCATTACTTCTTATTACCTACTCAATAAATTCTTTAAATTCCAAGTCACTAGTGTTTTTTTTA
>NW_019417833.1:26727-37038 GCF_000390285.2 Anoplophora glabripennis
TTTTTTTAATTTAGAATTCCAGAGCTAAATTTTTAAAATATGGAAAAGTACTACTTTTTAACATAAAATTTTATATTTTTAAATTCTTTTGTAAACAAATATTTATACTAATTTATTACAATTGTTTAAAAAAAAATAAAGTAGTGTATTAATTTTCAATTAAAATTTAAGTAAATAAAATATTTGATTAAAAATTTCCAACCTAAATATTTTCTTAGCTTAAGAAAATTTTTGTACTCTTTTCGAATTTCTATGGAGGAGGCAGCTCCCCTTACTCGGGAGACCGCGATGTGGTCGAGACAAGCTAGAGCGCGAATGTTTTTGATGATCGCGTACCATGCTAATTCCATGAACATGACTACACGAAATTTTAAAGAAATTACCTTAGACAAACGGCCAGCCTTTCTACAGGTGGTATGCAGCGTCTAAATCTTGTATTTTGCAACTAAATGTCTTCGTGAATAATCTCTAGTANTGTTACACGGTAAAAATATACATACTAAATCGCCCCCTTAAGCCTGTTGGATTAATAAAATTATTATTAACATTATTATTATTATATTAAGGGTGAGCAGGCCCGGTCTGGCTCTTTCAGAGGCCGTCGGGAAAAATCGAAGTCGGGTCAGTTATTAGGGTGCATATTGACTCTCCCCAGGAAAACTGTCGTATCTCAAATTTGGTTATACTGAGATAATTGCATTTGAATAGTTGTGAAAATAATAATGTTCGTTATTTTTTTATTATAAGAGCTAAATCGTTCTTCTTTAACAAAGTAATTATTGTTTAGGTCTTAATTAATTATTGATGATCTAAATAAAATAGTTTAGGATAAGAAAAAAGTGGATTTTGAATGAGTTACTAGTTTTTGTAGACAAAATTTTTATTGAAAATCAACTTGCTACACTAATAAAATACAGAAAAATTAAACATTTTCTATTTTAAGATAAAAAAATAATTGTTAATCAATAATGACATAAAAGGAAAATTTATTACAATTCAGTCAGTCATCTTCTTGGTCAATATTACTTTCTTCCTGGTGGTCAGTCCTACTAGCAGGCCAAAGGGAGTTGCAAAATTCATGATACATAGGTGGTATCAAATTAGCCTTACACAGACCCAACAGACCGCTTAATTTACCATCAATTGGCAGCAAACCTTAATACAATCTTGGAAATTGATATTCTTCGCGTTTGTGTGTTTTTTGTTTGTAAGTCTAGTTCTTCATGATTTTCTCCAAAATTATAGACAAAAAATACTTTATTGGGAGACTTTGGATCGCAGTGGATTTCTCTGATTTTGCTGATTTCTACAGCCTCTTCAGTAATATCTTTTTTCCAGTTTTGTTTCTTTACCATTAGTTTAAAAGTTACAAAATCTTCTTGACACATTTCTTTTACTTTGTACTGTGGGGCAGTAACTTTGGCCATTTTTATTAGACTAATCCACTGATCAGGAGTGTATATAATAGCAGTGACGTTTTTTTGCAACTTCGATCACAGCATGCATGCTGTCATTTTCATTCTGCGTGTGGTCAATTTCAAGAAAACGGTTGTTATTTCCAAATCCAAAGTCATTGAAGCATAAGCAAACATCACAAAAACAAAACGATTATGGTTTTGACCACCGCAATTGACGGAATAAAGAATAACCTTTTGTAACTTTCTTTAACAATTTTTAAAAAGATCCATAAACAACTTTCAATTTCATCCGGTCCTCTCTTCGATATTTGCTCATGCCATACATAGCAATAGCCTTGATTGCTGCCTAAATCATAAATTGTAAAATTGTATGTTGCGATTTTACTTTTATAATAAAAATCGCTGACTTCTGACTTGGGTGTTACTAACACCTTCTCCAAATCAAACCATGCTGTTATTAGAGATTTATCATTTTTCGACAATTCTTTATCAATGTCTTTCAGATTTCGAACCACGATTTTGTTTAAATTATGATTATTATAATCATCATCTATTTTTTCTGTTCTCTTCTCGGGATATGTATTCTTATAGGCACTACACACTGATCTTTTTTTGGCTTAAAGCTTTCTTTAAATATATTAAATTTCAAATTAAGAGTAACCCTGTATTGTCTGAGTATAGCTACTGCAGCCCATTTTTGTTGTTTTGCATATTCCAAATACATTTTGTGCATTCGTGAAAGAAATACTCAAATCTTCTTCTAAGTACATTCGTTTTGAGTTTTTTCTTGTATAATGAGAAGGCGTAAAAGAAAAAAGTTTTTATGTGTTCCATAATGTTTTTTATTGGAGCATCCGGGTTCTTATGCAGTCTAGTATTGTGTTTTCCTTTTCTGTCCCGTTCTACAGTACCACCTTCACCAATTTTTTGCAAAACGGTGCTTACAACTGTTTCAGAAATTGCAAGCGTATTTAAGAACATCGTTCTAACTTATAATTGCGGGAGAAATTCCTTCTGGAATATTTATTATGTAGAATAACCTGCTTTTTTTCTCGTTGTGTCACACACCTTACAAAAAAATCCCACTGCCGAGTATGATCTCCAAGGTTCCAAAATTCGTCAAAAATGACTTTTCTAGCTTCTTCATTAATTGTTTTGTTGCATTTATACCTGCAAGTTTCTTTACAAGGTGATTTCATTACCTTTGCAAAAATAAGTTTGTCTTTACGATTTTTATGTTGAAGACCTTTATTAAGTTCTGCCTTGGCTTTGTTATCTACTCATTTTCATTTCTGACACATTTTCTCCCTACCTTTAGTTTTTTTTGTGACTGCGTTTTCTTTTAGGTAACACCACAGGTAACGGCAAATTTTGCATCTCGTTATCAGATTCATCCAGATTTTCATTTGCAGATTCTGTTGGAACATAATTTGGATCCTCATCAGAATAATCGGAAGAAAATAAATTCATATTAGTTTCATCCTAATAGTAATTATTATGAATTTCATTTGCCTGCAAAAAAATAAAAATTTCATTCAAATTTTAATTATAAATTGATTCTGTCTCACTCACGCAGAGTGCAACGCGCAAACGCGGCAGATATGACAGAAGCTATTTACATGCTGCTACCTGGATCAAGCTTGCAAAGCAAACTCTCTCATCTATTTGCAGCTCAAATTAAAGCTTATTAGTTATTTCAAGCACCATCTTTAAAATATTAAAAATAAACTTTTAATATACTTACCCTTGCGGTACTTATTCTGTTTATTTATTTATTTCTGTTTTTTTAACAGAAAAAAAAACTCATTGGGATAGGTGACTTTGAATCGTCATTTCTCCGGCTCCAGTACAACCTACGAATATCTATTTGCAGTTCAAATTAAAGCTCATATATATCTGTAGGAATATAAGTATACTTACCACTGCAGTACTCATGCCGTCTTCACAGATTTTATTTACACTATAGCTCTATAGGCTACGTCCAAACTATTATTGGTTTTAAAATTATATAAAATTATATTAATATAGGTAATAAACTTAAACCTATCAACTCAGGATACAGGAAATCAATAATAGTTTGGACATAGTCCGAGGGCTTTAGAAAATTTTAAAGCTCTCGGTTATTATTTATATTCTTATTTTTTCTTCTGAGCACATAACTCATACGGCTATAGGGTAAAGGGTTATTATAAGGTTAAAAGACTTCCAGTTTGGGAGATATTAATTTCTCTCATTTTTCCCTCAGGCCCACAGCTTATAGATAAAGGAGTTATTAGTTTATAGGGCTTACATTTGGAATATATATTTATTTCTCTCTTTCTTTACTGTAGGTACACTGTTTATAGGGGTATAGGGCAAAATAATAAAATTTGTGTTATTTTTTTGACCTGGGAATATCCCATTTCTATGAAAGATTCAATTTTCATTTTTACGTTCTTCTTTTTTCTTTTCAATTTACGGTGGCTATATCTCAAGAATTAACAAAAAATTGTCTTATACTTTTGGCGCCTCGTTGGTCGTTTGTCGTCTTATTTTCCAAAATAAGTCGTGTTTTGCCGATTTCCCGACCTGGCCAGACCGGGCCTGAGGGTGAGCTCCTGGGGAACCTTATTTAGTACCCAAGGAACTGAGAGAAGTGTCAGAGAGGAAGCTTTTGGACTTTGTTAAAAGGACAAATCTACTTGCTGAATAGGACTAGTAATGGGACGCACAATAGGCCTAATTAGGCCGTGGTGCTATGGGATTTATTAGGACCAACCACTAGGAAGAAGAAGAAGGGTGAGTTACAAGTAAACGTAAATTTTATAAACATGCAGTGAACTTTTTTAATATGCACTTGGTAACAATACTCTCTAGAATGTTGAAAAAAGTTAAGCAAAACATTCATTTAAAAAATGAAATAAATGACAATGCGCAATAAATTAATTAATTACTATTAATTTTAAAGTAGTTTTTTAGTTATTTAAAACAATATTATTTATTTTATGACCTTTTTTTAATAAAAGATTATTATTTTTGTTATTTATCATGTTATTTATAAATTCATATTTGCTTTTTATATACAATTTCTTATATTTTTACATGACTGAAATACTAAGTTATTCAGAATTAACGTCCCGATTTTCTTTGTAGAAATCGCATTTTTTGATAGTCATCCCCTAAAGCACCATCTCTTGCATCAAATATACAAGAAAGTCCGTTTAATTATTGATTTTGCCCACAGTTCTAGAAGCTACGCCATCTGTCGCCAGAGAGTAACGCGATCAATGTCGTCAAATCTAAGAAAGCATGCCTTAAAAAAGAGGCAAATTGTTATTTAAACTATTATAACACGGTAATAAAAGTAATCAATAATACGATAAACGATAAACGCATAATTTGTCAGATCTGAGGTCATCATTTATAATACCTACTGGATCCTGAAGGGCAATAAACCTCAAAATTATGGTCAAATATCAACTCCTTGACTTAACAGATAGCATAGTTTATAAAATTTACATTTAAGTCAATTTAATAACAAAAATTTTGATAAAATATAGTTTTCCAAAAATAATTGTCGCAGCGATTATCGTGCAATTGTGAATAATTATTATCTACTTTTTCAGTATGATATTTCTGTTTAGACAAAAATAAATTTATAAAATCAGCACCTTGAAAGATCTTTCACAAAAGGTTATTTATTTAAAAAAAATTTTTTTCACTGTATCAGAAATACTCAATCAAATAATCTAATCTAATTATGTGCCCATATAGGTGGATATACAAGGTGTTTCAGGATTAAGTCGACAAACTTTAAGGAGATATTCCTCATAAAAAAATAAGAAAAAAATCAAGTATAAATTCATTCAACTTCATTTTCAAAATATAGGCCGTTAAAGATTTTTTTAAAAATTCGAATTTTTTAAATAACTTCTAAATGAAGAAGACTATTTAAGCCAAATTTGGCATGACACATCTTCTTATAAGATACCATTTTTCCATGGAAATAGAAGTCCCGCAAGCAACCAGTGGTGGAGTTATGACTCAGTCTCATTAAATTAAAAAAAAAATTAATACGGCCCTACTGAAAATAAAAAATGATGCTGTTTTTAGATAGAACAATGTGTTATTGACAAAAAGTGTACATTCACTTTTTTTTCTAACTCTTATAGTTTCATGGCAAAATTGATTTTTCGGAAGGGTGCTTTTGGATTATGTCGATAAACTTTAGAAACTCATAAAACCTAAAAAAATATAGTACCTATTAAAATTGGTCTTAGTCTCGAGTATGTGTGAGTCAAATAAGCCTTTTTGTCTCCCCTTCCCTTGGGTTTAACCAATAGTATTAAAATTATTTAGGAGATGCTTCATTTTTGAGATATAGGGTGTTTTTTTAGAAAAAAAAATGATGAAAACAATAGAAATATTTAAGTACCTAACATTTAATGTGACTATGTCGCAATGCGACAATGTAACAACCCTTGCAATACTCCTAAATTTTTTCAGGCAGTTTGTAGTCACTTCATTTACTTGTGTTGTGTAATTTTAAATAAAATAAGATGGCAAACAATACATGAAAATTTATTTGTAAATTGAAACAACCAAAAAATTATCAATTAATATTATACCTAGACAAAGCAAAAAGTGAATCAAAAATGAAATGATTTAAAAAATAATTTGTTCAAAATGGGCGCTTCCGGACTGTAGACAAGCACGACATCTTCTAATTATGGAGGTAGTGGCCGATCGACACTGAAATGGAGTTAATTCTCGTCACGCTTGGACTATTCGCACGGGTGTGAAAACAGCCACGCTTTTCCAGCCACGAATTTACGATGTGGCAACACAGCACACTGTAACGTGTACATGTATTTAAAGTTGCAATTTTCTTATTACGATCTGTTAATACCAACCGTTTACTTGCAAATGTTCGTTACATATCACTTTTCACCCCTAATTAGACAGATGTCATTGTCGGCCCGTTATAAGGGTTAAAAAAACGAATATAGGTAAAAAAATTACAGTTCTCTTATTATGATATGTCAGAGAGATTTGTTCACTAGGAAATATTCATTACATGTCCTTCTTCAATCTTGCTTAGACAGAACTCAGTGTCGGGCCGTAATAAGGGGTCAGAAAAAAAAAAGAATATAGGTAAAAAAAATTACAGTTCAGTTATTATGATCTGTCAGTGAGATTTGCTTGCTAGGAAATGTTCATAACACGTCCCTCTTCAATCCTGATCAGACAGAAGTCAGTGTCGGGTCGTAATAAGGGAGCAGAAAAAACATATGAATATAGATAAAAAAAATTACAGTTTAATTATTATGATCTGTCAGTGAGATTTGCTCTTTAGAAAATATTCATTGCAAGTCCCTTTTTAATAATGATTAGACAGTGTCGGGCCTTAATAAGGGATCAGGAAAAAATAAGAATATTCGTAAAAAAATTGCTGTTCTCGTATTATGATCTGTCAGTGAAATTTTCTCGCTAAGAAATGTTCATAACACGCCCCTCTTCAATCCTGATTAGACAGAAATCAGTGTCGGGCCATAATAAGGGAGCAGAAAAAAACATACGTATATAGATACGTATATAGATAAAAAATTACAATTCAATTATTATGACCTATCAGTGCGATTTGCTCTTTAGGAAATATTCATTAAAAATCTCTCTTTAATACTGATTAGACAGAAGTCAGTATCGGGCCGTTATAAGGGGCTGGGAAAAAAATAGGAATATACGTGTCTTTATTGCGGCAGTGAAATGGAAATAAATACCGAACAATCGACCGAAAACCAGTGTCATCTATGTAAGAGATTTTTTTATAAAAGATGTGTAGTCATAGAAACGAACAGGTGCCAATTATATAATTTGTTCATTAACAAAAAAAGTTAAATCAACTATGTGGTCTCAACCGAAATAAGCACGTCTAAGTAAACAGATTTCAACGACCGGTTGTAAAAATCATATAATTATTTTAATTTAATAATAATAAATACATAGGTATTTTCCGCTATTATGGACCGATACTGACTTCCATCAAATCAAGAATTAAAAGTAATAATCCAAGGGAACAGATCGTACCGGCAAATAATAATAAAGTCCCAATTTTTAAATTTATCATCATGAAGGGGAACAGCAATTTTTTTACATATATTCTAATTTTTTTTTACCTGACCCCTTATTACGGCCCAACACTGACTTCTGTCTGATCAGGATTGAAGAGGGGCGTGTTATGAACATTTTCTGGCAAGAAAATTTCACTGACAGATGGTAATACACGAACAGCAATTTTTTTACGTATATTCCTATTTTTTTTCCCGGCCCCTTATAACGGACCGACACTGACTTCTGTCTAATCAGTATTAAAGAGGGATTTGTAATGAATATTTCCTAAAGAGCAAATCTCACTGATACGTCATAATAATTGAATTGTAATTTTTTATCTATATAGGTATGTATGTTTTTTTTTGCTCCCTTATTACGGCCCGACACTGACTTCTGTCTGATCAGGATTGGAGAGGGGCATGTTATGAACATTTCTTAGAGAGAAAATTTCACTGACAGATCATAATACGAGAACAGCAATTTTTTTACGAATATTCGTATTTTTTTCCTGATCCCTTATTACGGCCCGACATTGACTTCTGTCTAATCATTATTAAAAAGGGACTTGTAATGAATATTTTCTAAAAAGCAAATCTCACTGACAAGTCATAATAATCATAGTAACTAAACTGTAATTATTTTTTTCTATATATCCGTATGTTTTTTCTGCTCCCTTATTACGACCCGACACTGACTTGTGTCTGATCAGGATTGAAGAGGGACGTGTTATGAACATTTCCTAGCTAGCAAATCTCACTAGCAGATCATAATAACTGAACTGTAATTTTTTTACCTATATTCTTTTTTTTTCTAACCCTTTATTACGGCCCGACACTAAGTTCTGTCTAAGTAAGATTGAAGAAATACATGTAATGAATATTTCCTAATGAACAAATCTCACTGACATCATAATAAGAGAACAGTAATTTTTTTACCTATATTCGTTTTTTTACCACTTATAATGGGCCGACAATGACATGTGTCTATTCTAATCAGGGGTGAAAAGTAATATGTAACAAACATTTGCAAGCAAACGGATGGTATTAACAGATCGTAATAAGAGAATTGCAACTTTAAATACATGTACACGTTACAGTGTGCAGTGTTGCCACATCGTAAAATCGTGGCTGGAAAAGCGTGGCTGTTTTCACACCCGTCTATTCGCTGTCTTAGATCTTCCAGGGTATCAACAGGCACCTCGTAGACTTTTTGTTTAACAGCACCCCAAACGAAATAAGCCATCGGTGTCAAGTCCGGTGAACGTGCAGGCCACGAAAATTTTTGTTGAGGTTCATTTTAAAGTTTATCGACAGAATCCAGAAGCACCCTTCTGAAAAATCAATTTTGCCATGAAATTATAAGAGTTAGGAAAAAAAGTGAATGTACACTTTTTGTCAATAACACACTGTTCTATCTAAAAACAGCATCATTTTTTATTTTCAGTAGGGCCGTATTAATTTATAATTTAATGAGTCTGAGTCCCCATAACTCCGCCACTGGTTGCATGCGGGACTTCTACTTCTGTGGAAAAATGGCATCTTATAAGAAGATGTGTCATGCCAAATTTGGCTAAAATAGCCTTCTTTTTCTTATTTTTTTATGAGGATTATCTCCTTAAAGTTTGTCGACCTAATCCTGAAACACCCTGTATAATATGCTCTCATTAGTCCAAGGACTTAGGTCAAAAATAGACTTTGGTTGATTTTCTTTTTGTCGCTCATTTGCAAGATCAACAACGATATGTTTCTATAAATTACACTTTTTAGAAACGATTTGTGTAAAGTTTTCAGTTTTTTTTTTTGACAAATATGAGAAAATGTTATATTCTTACCTACGTATAACTGAATAATTCTAACTTTTTTGGTAGTACCATAGACGTCAACTACTACATGAAGTGGTGCTTTTGTAAATGGAATGCGTTTAACACATGCTCCCTGGTCCTCTCCATTGATAATGTAATGCATATCAGCCTGCTCTTCATCAGTTGGCACATACATAACACCTATACGACTCCCCATGTCAGTTGGTAGAATATCCTCAGATGGAGAACGTATTGGTTTTAATAGACTTAAAGGAATTGTTCCACGGCAAGTTTTTATTATATTTTTACTTAACAATTGTTTAGCTCCAGTACGTATATACTGTTTGCCATTGTCATTATCATATTCAAAAACACTGTTATGAGCTTTACTTATACCATATATCCAAGAAGTACCAGTATTTGCTAGATCAGGTAAAGCATACTGTGGTATTGAACTAGTTCTATATATTGTTAAAGGATCCAATTGAGTTAAACCTAATCTCATATGACCACTCCAGCCACTTTCATTTTGTTCTATCTCAAGTAAAAAAATTTCTCCAGGTTTTAATGGTTTTTCACTAAATGTTACAGCATTTGCAAAACTTTTCTTCCTATATGCAACAGTATTATCATCCGATAAGACTATATTTTCTCCATGGTATGGATGAAACCTTGTAATAGAATTTTTATTACTTGCCATTATTAATAACATATACAAATTGTTAATTACATCTAATTACGATTTTATATTCTTCTTATAAATATAAAAGTATTAAGAATCCTTTCTGTCACTTCCGTTTTAACAATTTTATGTTTGTAACCAACAGCCAACCACCACCAACCTTACTCCGAGTCTATAACCTATAAAAACAAAAATAGAGCCTGGAAGTCTTAGAACAATACGCGCCATTATTCCATGGCTAGAAATTGGCCTCAATGATTTGGGATCGAGGGGGATTATCACTCTTTATCCTGCCTCATCTCGTGTAGGCCTGGACAGCC
>NW_019417834.1:0-21203 GCF_000390285.2 Anoplophora glabripennis
CAGGATAAAGAGGGATAATCCCCCTCGATCCCAAATCATTGAGGCCAATTTCTAGCCATAGAATAATGGCGGTATTGTTGTGTCAATACACGAAAATTTACAGTGTTACCCATGCCTACGTCAAATTGTGAAATCGCCACAGAACACCATGAAATTGCACGGAAACAAAAGTAATTTTAGCAAACAGAAATCAGTTTTGATAGCAATTGAGACAGGGTACGTTCAGAATCCGGTCCCGGTCAATCATTCTCGATCTCTCTGTACTATAGCTATAGCAATGTCATTGCCTACTATTAATTCTATTATTTCATAGTAGTTCTCGATTACTGGAAGAACATTTATTAAAATAAATAATTTAAATAAAACTACAAGAAAAGGAGCAAAAATATATTTAATTAAAATCTGCTGGAATATAAACAATGCAAAGAAAACAAAACATATTTGTACTAAAAGTAACGGAAAAATGAATTTACATTGAACAACATTTAATCGTATGGGAAAATAAGCATGTTTTAAATGTACGCAACAAAAATAAGCTGAATTTTGAGCTCACAACATTGACAGCTCGTCTCTTATGGAACAGGGACAACATGTGATTGAAGATGTTTTATAGCAACATCTATAAAATTTCCTTCACTGGCAATTTCTCGAAGAGGGAACCTTTGAGACGGCACAACCATTTCATCAACACTGTGCTAAAACGTATTACCTTCCAAATGTTGTATTAATAGGCACAGTTCCATGTGTGAGACATCGTTTTCCAGTTACTGTTACCTTAATATCTGTAGCACGGAAATGCTTCGACAGACATAATTATCCTTTGAAAAATCATATTCAGATATGGCGAAATTTTCTAGCCACACTGCTCGTATCGCAGGATCTTATGGTATTCTACAAATAAACACAGAGCTAGTGTCAGTATCAAAATACAAACATAATAAATTAACAAATAAAATACTTAGGACACCTTACACCCTTGTAAGAACGCCCATGGAAACAATGTCAAACTTACTTGTGAAAAGAAGTAGCACATATTTGGCTCTTTTCCTGTAATTGTCGGCATATTATACGCCGCTTTGGCATTTTTATTGAAATTAGATAAAAAAACAGTTTAAAAAGACACAAAACACTGAACTCGGCTAATATCTATTTCACAACAATAGACTGTAATAATGGCGTCCCCTTTAGAACCGTTTNTTTTCAGTTTCGGGCACTGAAACTGTAAGTTCTTCAGATGGGTCTAGTTGTGAAAGGCCTGAAGGTCCCGCAATGCAAGTTACAATATCTGCATCAACGGTTGTTTGTAAACTTGCCTTTTCAGTAGCACCTGATGTACTTGGTTCGCTAAAAATATTTGAATATGTATTTATTTAAATTCGGAAAATTTAATTTAAAAAATAGTTTATGTAAACCAAGTGCCTATTCTATACAAGTACCAACCTTAATAATTCATGTATGGTGTGTTTCTGTTGTTTCTTTTCAGGTGTTAGATGATGAGGTTGAAATAGTTTTTCCAAATTATGTTCATAAATCTCTGGGCCATTTTCTTTGAGACCGTCTCGGAAATGGCAACTACAAACACGAGCTCCAGGTCCTGGTGTATTGTCTCGCCTGAAATACATAAATTTATTCGGTAATTGATACAATATAACTTAATTTGATAATTGGATTAAATTGCTAAAATTACTTTATAATCATAATTATATTATGCCAAAATTACCTTAAAAGTTTTATCCATTTTTTATATATTTTGGGATCCTTAGGAAACTTAAAGAATTTACAGGTCTCCCTAGAACTGTAATGTTTACAGCCAGGTGCCCAACACATACCCATCTTGACAAAATATCTGAAAAGTAAATATGTATTTTATATATATATTATAAATATATATACATTGTTACACAGTTAATGTAACATTTTGATCAGGTACATTTTTAATTGTATACAAGACAATGACTACAACATTGACAACAAATAATGGTGAGAGTTAAAATTAGTGGTTTTAACAAAAGTACTTTTTTGGCTACTACAGCAGCTTACTTGATAAAATGAATGCTTTTAATTGATAAGAATTTGGAATGTCTAAACTAACCTCAAAACTTCCTTTGCGTGTTTAATCCATATTAATGCATAATTAATTACCAATATTGTACTTATATAATATAATAATGCCAAATGTATATGGTACGTACCTTTTATCACCACAATTTATCGAATAAAAAGAATTATACACTTAATCACATACGACACTATACATCCACAATGACAACAAATATTTGTTTGGATCCCGTCCTATGACCTGGCTTAACAAAGATGGCGCTGTGACGTCATCACTAATGAACCTAATTGTATTATGTTTTGATTTGGTTGTTTTATAGTCCAAACATTATAAAAATAAATTCTATCATTACTATATATGTGTTGTTCTAGAATTATGATTATATATCAATAATTTTTTAAATGTTTTGTTAATAATAAAATGTATTCAAGACCTAAACCAGGTGAAACTGAGGAAGACTTGTTGCGTTTACAAGAAGAATATGAAAAAGCTAAGGCAGAGAATAAAATAAGTCCAGCCGCTACATTTGTTAGTTTGCAAAAGAGTAAGAGTAGAAATTTTTAAACTGTTCTCAATAATACATCAGGAAATATCTTTACAGATGAAACTAGTCAGGAACAAACAAGTGAAATTAAATCAGATAAGGTTGACATAGGGGATCAACTAGCTAATACGTTTGAGGCTATTCCACATGATATTAATCTTAAAAACATAACAGAGAAGAAACCTGAAATAAGAAATGTATCGGTGTTTAAATTTAGTAAGGGGAACGGTTTCCCACAAGCAAAAAGGAGAGATGTGAGTATTAACTCTAATTTTTTATAATTATTTAGAGCCCAATCAGTTCCATTACGTAACGTGTTTGGTAAATGATATTTTGATGAAATCACAGTAATCCATTACTAATAAGTATACCTATATGGAACATACAGCCCTAGCCAAAACTAGAAATGGAAAATTTGTATACTTATACACTAGTGCGTACAGTCTAGAGAAATGAGACAAAAAGAAGAATAATTGCATACATTTGTTCAACCAACTCAGAAACTTATACCTTGTAGTGTAATAATAAAGTATATATCAAATTTTGGACAGTAGATGCTGCCTTTTCCTGAAACATCCTCATATTTCTCAATTTTGGGCATTGCTAGATCTAATAAACAAAATGGATTTTTGTGAATATGCAAAGAACTGAAAATTAATGCCTTATAGCCAAGACTGTTATATTCATTCAGTAATGTTCAGTATTTTATTAGTTGTTAATTGTTTATCAAAATATTATGTATATTATGGAATATTTATCCCAAATGGTATCATGAAAGAAAATTAATATACAGGGCCTTCATAAATTTATTTACAAGCCGAGCTTATGCAACCAACATTGCAGGGTTGGTATTGATAAAAAATCCTTAAATATTGGCATCACCAATATTAATTATTCGTTTACAATGAATAATGACAAACTGTTACGTCTACACTCGAGATAATGCTAGCGCTAATTGTTGAATAGAATCTCTTGAAAAATTACACCAATCACAGCCAGAGAAACAGAATGTTTGATTGTAATGGAATTTTTATTTTATTGTTTTAATAATTTTTAAATTTACCGAAATTTAATTGCCAACATGAAGGAAATAAAATTACCGTTCAAAACAAAATTACTGGTCACGTGGTTTATAATTATTTATGAAGGCTCTGCATACCTTTAGTTGTTGCCTTTTATCCGTGATTAGCTGCTGACTTTTATTTGTGAGCTTGAGGAGCATAAGACTTTTGATTGGAAATAGTCCATCCAAATTTGTAAAAGAAAAGTTTCTACCAACAAATAAATCTTTTTTTTTTGACAATTGAAGTCACTCATAATTTTCATCATTTGTTTATTTTTTCTTCAAATTTTACATAAACGTAGCAAACATTGTTTTAAAACTTTAAAATTCCCATTTTTTTATTTAATTTTGAAATAGGAACCAGCCGTAACAGTTTCTTGCAATGTCACTGTTATACTCCGTATTTTTTCACATTATAAATACATCAAGATATGAGTTTACTAAATGTAATGTCATTGTAGTGAAAGATTTTTTTTTGTTTTATTTTAATGTATCTCGCTCTAGTGAAATAACATTGCAGCTTTAATAATTTTATCAATGTTTGTCTATTGTCCATAATTTTTGTAGCTTACAGTAGCTCATGGAAAAGGTAGCATTTTCTCACAGCAGACTAAAAAAATAAAAAGAGAAGAATCACCTATGGAAACCGATAGTATATTAATATCTGAAAGTACAATATCTATAAAAGAAAAAAGCTTCACCGATCCATCTTCAAGTAAAAGTAATATAATAGTTAAAGGCGAAAGTTTGCCATCTCAGAGCTATATTTTAACGGGATCAGATAGAAAACAGATTCACGAAGAAAATTTAGAAGTGATAAAATCTATGCCAGAGGCAGAAATCCTCGAAGAAAGAGAAAAACTTATTGCCACCCTGGATCCAGCCATTATAGCATTTCTGAAATCCAGAAGAAAACAAGAAATATTTGAAAATCGAAATCCTACTATAAAGGAACAAAATATGGCTGCCCAAAATGTTAATATAGAAGAAATCGAAACTCCTGCAGAGTTATTAACGCAACCCAGTGCTGAGAAATGGTTGAACTTTAACACTATCGAAACAAATAAGTTAGCTTGGATGAAGAATGTAGATATACCCAATATTGATAAATCTAAACAATTTGAAGCAAGGTATTTTCTGATACTATTAAACAAATATGTATACCAATCACCGTCTTTAATTCTAGGTTTGACTTTGAGGGGTGGTTGTTGCCATATTCAGAACCTGAAATTAATGAAAAAAATAGAATTCTTTATCATCATGGAGAAGAACCAGGTAGACCAGGCTACACATTACAAGAACTGTTTCAATTATCTAGGTAAGTTCATTTTAGATTCTTATATGTATATTAAACGCTATGGGTAACTATCACTTCCACACTCGGTTTTTCATAAAGATTAATAGGTAATAGATATCTTGAAGTTGATTTTTTTGCGTCTCCTAATATAAATTACCTTTTCAAAAAGAGAGAATTTTTTTCTGTAGGAGAGAGATACCCAAAGCATATCTGATATCTGATGTTTAAACAGAGATGGAGACAAACATTAGTGGGAATGTCAAATTGAATTTTGTCCTTCAGTGTGTTTTCCAGGCCATTCCCAACATGATTAGTTGTCATTGGACATCTGCTCAGATTTTTCAGAAACAACATTAAACTAAATTTTATTTTAAACATTTTTGTTTGGTGGAATAATACAGGGTATTGAAAAAAAATTTTCTCTTTCAAATATTTTGAAAAAGAAATAATCCCAAATTTGGTACGAATACTACACTACATACCCCTCATAACCTGAAGCCTTCAATGATTAAGAGTGTAATCCAGGTGCAGAGATATGGGGAATCCGGACCCCTTTTTTCTAATATTTCTACGTCACTGACTTTAGAAAAATGTAGGTGAATGTCTAAATTGCCTGTTCCCTTTAGAGCAAAAAGTGTAACTTCACATTTTTCGGGCGAGCCTTCTTTCTCTAGTTCCGCTAAAAGATCCCTGTACTGTATAATAAAAACATATTTTTTTTTCAGAATCAAGTGACCTACTGTCCAGCAAGGTTGGCATGATATATATCCGATATATATCATTAATATCTATCACGATATTTATTCCTTGATATATATCATGATATTTATAACAATAATTTAAATAATGATTCCTACTGGTTTAAAGTTGCTAAAACTGTGAACAGATGGCAGAAAAACTGTATGCAAATCGTTGACGAATGTGTTTATTTATGTGATTCCCCGAATTTTTCAACAAAGTAAAATTGAATGAATATTTTTATTTCATTATTTCTCCAGTTGTTATGTCAATTCGAGCAGCTGCTGTGTGTTTGTATTTGTTTTAATATTCATGAAATTTATGTTGACTTGCTGTAAATTGGTTAGTTTTCGTAGTACTTTCGTATTTATTTTTTTGTTCTTGCTTTTGATATTTGGAATAAAAATATTTACCTAAATAGTTTCTTAATCTTATTTCGCTACTATAATATTATACATCAACTAATTAATTAAAAAAAATAAATATCAAGACTTGAGGTATATCGGATATATATCAAGATATATATCCGATATTTGATATTTATATAAATATCATGATATTTGCCAACTTTGCTGGCAAGTCATCTTTTCGTTAGTAAGTTAGTGTTCTCATCGGTTTTCATTATTAATTCAAATTGTTTAATAAGTTTGACAGAATGGTAAATTATTCGTGTCATGAATAGACAGATATAGTTTTTATGTACGGTCACGCCAGTGGTAATGTTTGTAAAGCTGCTAGGCTTTGTCAACAAGTTTACCCATATCGACAACAACAACAGCCAAGTCATAACCTATTTACTTCACTCTTTCACCGTCTGGCAGAGACAGGCACAGCGACCACTCTATTACCAGGAAAAGGAAGACCATGAAGAGCTCATACAGTTGAGATTGAAGAATTTATTTTGGAAGCTGTTGGTGAAAATCCAAATGTCAGTACTGGTGGTGTAGAAATATTTAAAAAAAAAGTGGTCCGGCTTCCCCATATCTCCACACCTCTCTTAATCATTGAAGGCTTCAGGTTATGAGGGGTATGGAGTGTAGTATTTGTACCAAATTTCCCTCCTACCGTTTTCAAAATATTTGAAAAAAAAAATAATTTTGTTCAACTTTTCAATACTCTGTATCTCACCAAGGGAGCACTTTAGGCAACATTTTTATATGAAGTACTCCTACTAATTGTAAGTATTCTATCTGCTGGCGAAGTTTGTAACCTTATTTCTGTTACACCCTGTATGTAATCAATGAATGATATACACAAAAAAATGCAACTAGAATTTTTTAATTTATGTTCCAATTACTATATATTTATAGACATTATTTTTATTGGTTTATTTATAGGTCCAGTGTTATACAACAAAAAATTATTGCATTGAACTGCATTGCAAACATTTTATCGCTAAATTCAACTGGAGTATATGATGACATAATAGATATACCTTTGGAACAAATATTTTTTGTGATCCGTTTCTGTCTTGATGATAATACACCAGTAGTTCTCAATGCTAGCATCAAAGCAATGAGAAATTTAATCTTCTCTGAAGTAGATGAGACATGCTTAGATGGTTTGATATCATTCGGTCTAGGACATATAGAACCTGTCTTGGCTGTCGATAATGAAAAAGAAGATGACAATACAGTCAATGATCAACAATTAGTCGAAAAGAACATTATTAAATGTTTGACTCGAACAGAGATTTTAACTAGAATCAGGTAATAAATGTGCTCTACTTAATTAAAAATTAAAAGTCATACTTTCCAAAGTATTTTTTGTACTTGTGTGATCTATGAGATATTTTTGTTTCAGATATATAATTAATACAATTAAACCATCTCTTGAAACGATAGTTTACTGTATGGATATATTAATAAGATTGGCAAGAGATTCAGATTTTATTCTGTCAAATATATTTAGCTGTGATGGTTTAATTGAGGCTATTATAACAAATTTTGTTCCAAAAGAGATTAGCCGAAGTATGTATATTATATATCACAATTAACAAATAAATAATTAATGTAAAAGTAATTAATTTGCAAAAGAATTGGGGCATAGCAGTTAAAACAAAAAAAGTGTAACAGTTTTTTGCTGAAATGCTTCCAAAGTACATTTTTGTCGATGGAAAAGCAGCTTTTATACATAATAAAAATAAACTCGTGCCATAAAAAATAATATTAAAAACAAATTAAAAACAGATATAATTAAAAAAAATTGTTTTCTTTCGTGTTCAGGTGCAAATGCTTCTTCGCCTTATGGTCTCCCTTTATTACAAAGTATTAAACTGTTAAGGGTTCTATCAGCAAGGAGTAAATTTATAGCCACAAAACTAATTACCAAGTAAGTTTTTAATAACAGGCTGACAAAATTTGGCCGACCCTCTAATCCAGAAACCAGAATGTACTTTTCTGAAACATTTTGGTGCGCTGAATTTTAATGCAAGGTACAAATTTCTCAATTGGCTCTGATTTTTGAGATATCCTAACCTGAAACTGCCAAAATCACGATTTTATTACATATTTGAGGTTATGTTACATGGAAAGGTAAATTTGTTTGCTAAAACCATTAATGGGGTCATAAAGTACTTACTCTTTAAAACGCATTTGGATTTATCCCGATATCATGTTTCGTCTTTGAGAAATCGCATGTTGATATTTAGTAGTTTGACTTATTTCTCGATTTTTGAATATACTGACAACACAGCACCACAAACCTAAATTCATCGGCACTCGGAAGTAGGGATCTTACATGTTTTTGGGGGCGCTGATCATGAATCTGAACTGCAAAATACTATATCACGTCAAATTTTGCAACAAACTTAAAAACATCTAAAAATTCGACATGGCCGATATTTTATGCAATATATCAATCTGGAAATACATTTACACGCAAAGGAGGCTCAATCCAGAACTCATAAACCCTAAGCCCAAAGCCCCTATGACCTTTTCATGTAACCTAACCTCAAAAATATAAAACAATCGCGAATTTGGCACTTTTACGTTAGGATATCTTGAAAACCAGAGCCAATTGAAACTTTTGGAACTCGGATTTGAATTCAGTGCACCACAATCCTTTGGGAAAGTATAATCGTGTTGTTGGGTTAAAATCTTGTCGGCCTGTGTAATGCTTTAATTTATCAATATCCTGTACCAGTCTAAGATCCGAACTAGAAAAGACCTTCACCCATCTGTTTAATGGATAAAAAGTATTTTATATCAAATTTAATATATTAGAAAATATATCTCGAGTGGGTTGGCTAAAAAATTCCTGGCCAGAGTATGATTAATTAAAAATTGAAAAATGACTTTATTAAATATTGCACTCATGAGTTTAACGAATAAATTTAATACCAACTGAAAGTATGAAGCCTATAAATTATACAAACGTTGGGTTGTCTATTTTTTTCTTGGCGTAACTACTGGGTTGCCAGGTATAAACAAGTAAATCGATACTAGTTATTTTCACCTATTTGTTTAATAAATAAATCTTATATCAAAATAAGCATTATTTAATTGTGAATACGATGATATAGGGTTTTCTGTAAAAAATCTGGCCTGAATGACGGTTGTCGAGTTTTGAAAGGTGAAAATTTTATGCGAGTGGAAACCAGACTTTGCAAATATTGCTACATGGGTGGCTTATTTGCTAACTAAAAATTCTTTAAAAAAATTATAAAAAAATAAAGAATGGAAAATTAAAAAAACCATAGGTGTAAAAAAAATAAGAATATCACATTTTTCAATGTTATATTCTTTCATTATAAATTAAATATAGAAGAAATATTTACTATTATATAATAATTTTGAAGAATCATATATTTTATACTTACTGTATTCTCCGTACTAAAATTTCTAAATTCTTCATAGTATTTATTTCCCAAAGCAGTCACCTTTTTATAATATGTGGTATGGTAACCAACAAAATCAAGTGATGCTTTACCAGCTCAACTTCGTTGTATTTAAAATTTTTTTTTTATGAAACGCTAATTTCAATGAGCAATTTTTAAAAGTTTCATCGTTAAAATCAATCAAAGAATAAACAACGATACGTAGCAACACGTGTTCTCAATATTTTAGGTTATTAACCACTCCAAAATAATGCTCAGTATTTACTAATGTATCGCTATCCTTCTCTGTTGCATGAACAAATGGCATATGACTCTCTTTCATCTGGCTGTCACGTCGCGCGCAGCTGCAATGTTGCGTCATCTTCTATTGCACGAGATATTTAGCTCGGACCTCTTTGTCACAAGTTTCCACTTGCATAAAATTTTCACCTTTCAAAACTCGACAACCGTCATTCAGGCCATATTTTTTACAGACAACCCTATATCATCGTGTTCGCAATTAAATAGCGCTTATTTTGATATAAGAGAAAATAACTAGTATCAATTTACCTGTTTATACCTGCCAACCTAGTAGTTACGCCCGGACAAAAATAGACAACCCAACGTTTGTATATTCTATAGGTTTCATACTTTCGGTTGGTATTAAATTTATTCGTTAAACTCATGAGTGCAATATTTAATAAAAAGTTATTTTTCAATTTTTAATTAATCATACTCTGGCCAGGAATTTTTTAGCCAACCCACTCGAGATATATTTTTTTAATATATTGAATTTATTTCTAGTGCGGATCCTCTACTATACGAAATATGAAAAGAAAATATAATTTTAATACCAAATGTTATAATGCAACTTGTAGCACTTTTTTTAATTATATTTATATTTTCTTTCAGGTATAAAATTTTAGATTCCATTGCATTATATTTGACAAATGATACATTCTCATTGAACATTAATGGTTTAAGGCTGCAGACAGAATGCATGCATTTTTGGAGTCTTCTTATACATTATGGATTAGCTTTGGATAGTTTTAAGTACTTAGAAATTATCCATGTTTTTTTCCAAACCTCACCAATATTTTTTTATAGCGCACTTCAGCCAGTATTATTAAATATGTTAGATTATCACTTCAAGAACACAAATTTAGACATGACCACCACTTATGCTAGACAAGGACACGTCTCTGGATTGCTAATACTTCTAGCAGAAACTGTAGAAAGAAATTACAATTCAATTATTCCTTTTCTGCCTCTATTATTAGATAAATGTCTTATGAAATGGATACTGCAGTTTGAGATCTTGAAAGAATTTGTAGTAAGTATTTTTCTATCACGCGCGCTCGCTATGGGACCTATAGCGTAGGGGGTTATGTGCACGGAAAGTGCCAGATAGTACAACGGCGTGATGTTATTTTCATATAGCACAACGCTCCTGACGAATATATTCGCATGCAGTAAACTTTCGCGCACGGCGCGGTAGCTACTTTCAGACGTATTACGCAGCGAAAGGGTTAAACTACAGAGTATGCTGTTGATCATCTTTAAATTTTAGAGCTTAGTTGCTAAGTTGTAATATTGTCACAAAACATTTGAAGACTGCAGGTCAAAAATGCTGAAAGTCAATTTTTACGGTATAATAAGGATATTAGTACCAAAAAAATGCATGTAAAAAGTAGAAAAATCATAGCGGTCTAAGGATAGGTACTTTTATCGTTTTCACTGATAAATAATTATCCGTTGACAAAAATTTTGATTTAAACTTTAAATTGTATGATTTCTATTTTAAACTTTAAAATAAATTTTCTAGCAAATGAAATAAAAATGACGTTCATCGTTTTTGCCATGTGGTTTTCATTTAAAAAGTTCTACCTAGTATAGTCTTTCCGAAGTCAGTTGAACATGCAAAAAAGTACGTTGTAATAAAATTTAATGAGTTTCATAGGCATCCCTAAAAAAGTTTTCTACTAAAGGTAAAAAATTATAATAATTTGTATATAATGTGTAGAAAATTTCTATTATATGTTCATTTAGCCAACAACATATTTTAATTATTTATATCCTCAAACAATTTTATTATATTGATGGTAAATTTTGTTTTGTTTTGTTTCAAAAGGTCTCCAAAATGCCATGTTGTGATAATATGTATTAGTAAACAAAATATCCCTCTTATTTCTCCCTTTCGTAATTGTAACATGAATGATTGATGATGATGAAGATGCCTATAATAAATAAAAATTACCTGAATCACACCAAATTCCGCATTGCTGCACTGCACTGCTGGTCTATTTATCAACCACTTGTCAACTGCTGAGATTTATTGCCCAGTAGCCCAATGCAACTGTCTTTGTTTTCCTGTTTTTCAAATATTTCAATGCCGAGTTGCTGCGTCAGCGACCAAACCTGGTACATACTGTCAATCTGTTGGTTCTTTAATTGATATTGGAAAAACTATACATGTCAGGAGTTACTACCAAATATATAGTTCATTTCTCTCGTTTTCAACAGTAAGGACTAAACTGTCATTTTCCGTGCATAAATTATTATTATGTGATAGATGTTCAAATCTTTGTATTCTAAACATTGTTAAGTGTTTTCATTTTTATACTATTATGTAGTATTAATATTGTTGTGTGATGACATATAGGGTGTTTCTTAATGATATGCGAATATTTTATCAATATTTTATCTGAATATCAAGCGGTTTCAAAAATATTAATAAATTTCCTTCTTTTTTCTAAAATTTTAACACACTGTATTTTCGCAACGGAACATTTTTGGACCATAATAACTATTATTAATTTTCCATGTAGAATCATACCTTTCAATATTCGTATATCATTAAGGAACATCTTGTATATTCTGTAATATTGTTTACATTTACAGTAGTAAACTGAATCTTGTTTTGTTACGAGTCGTGTTTCCCTGAACTATAATTATAAATGTTATACAGGGTCGGAAAATCCCCATGGTTCATCGGCCGTTACGTGAGAGCAATAAAGAAAGTCATAGAAATCCGTGCGATAGAGATATTGCCCATTTTGCCCTTCCACAAATAAGATCCACTTCTTATTTGTGGAAGGGCGAAATGGGCGGTGACTATTAGACGCCTTCATTATAGCCATCTTTCTCTATCGCACGGATTTCTATGACTTACTTTATCGCTCTCACGTAACGGCCGATGAACCATGGGGACTTTCCGACCCTGTAGAGTGAAACTTTCAGTGATTGTTATTTCCAAAATAATTGTATTTATTGAAATCGTGTGTGCAAGTTTATGCTTATTATTTGCAGTGTGGTAAGCTTCAAATAATATCAGCCTTTTTATATTGCCTCACATGTATTAGACGGTATCAACAAAATAATAAAATTGATGAAGCAGTCTTAAGATTACTGAATGCAGATGGATTCGACTTAGTTACAAGAAATATAAAGTAAGTTCAATTTAAGATAATACCAATAAGATATATAAGTTGATAATATTTTTAGAAGTGGGTCCATGTTACTAAACAATTATGAAACACATAAGTCAAGTAGTAATATGAAGTCTCTGGAAGCCGCAGCTTGGCATACGATGGACCACGTTATACCCACAATGCAAACAAACAGCTGCTTCCCATTTTTATATTCTGTTTCATACTATGTGAATGTTTCGGATCAAATTAAGGTAAAATTTAATTACTATTGATCTAATAACTTTTCAACTTTTCCTTATCAACATTTATTATAATTTTTGTTTAAAAATATTTAGCAGTAACTGTACAACAGAAATTTGAAATGTATTTGAAAGTTCTTCAAACAGTATGACCCTCTAACAACATCCACACAACCAGATGTTGATAGAGGTAGTATGAATAGATATAAAAAATGTTTTATCAATTACACAACTACAATATTTGACTTATACGATACCAGGTGTGCAGTTGTCCAAAGAGAAAACATATAGAGCCGGGTACTCATCTGCGCTCCGTATCTGTATTTGTATCATGTATTGCTACAATACAGTATTGGCTCGTACTGCGATCATCTGTTTCCGCAGTGTTCGAAGAACATTCGTCGTAAAAACATGTCGTCTCCAGACAAATCTATTATGATAGCAAGTGCTTCTTATATACTTATACATAATATAGTAGAAGATTATAAACGTCCACGAAGATTTTGGATTTTGGACGTGAAGCGCAAGATGTACACACTATAAATTTATGTTCCAATACATGATACAAATACAGATATGGAGCGCAGATGAGTACCCGGCTTAAGATATTTCTTTAACCAAATATAAGGTAGGTCCATAAATGAATTATTTTTGTTTTTTTGTTCTGATTTGTTTTACATATTTCCTGGTGGTTAGATTTGTACCAGTGTCCTATTTTCTGGCTGGATAAGACCCCAAGCTTGAAATATATTTTCTATCACGCGCGCTCGCTATGGGACCTATAGTGTAGGGGGTTAGGTGCACGGAAAGTGCTAGATAGTACAATAGTACTATCTAGCACTTTCTGTGCACCTAACCCCCTATGCTATAGATCCCATAACGACTCGCACTTGTGATAGAAAATAGTATGTGCAACTCGTTCGGAAAAGTTGCCATAGCGCCACTTGGGCGCTTTCCGCACTCGCTTCACTCGTGCGTCAACTGCGTCCGCGTGGCGCTATTGGCAACTTTTCCCCACTCGTTACACAATGTACTAATGTATTACAGTTTTACATAAATCTGACTGACAAATCACATAAATGTGAGTATGCTTTAAGTTACAGATACAAATAATTGACAAGTTAAAAATGCTAGGGTAAAACAAAAAAGTTATTGTCTTTTGCCAAATGAAAAGTCAATTTCATTACAATAAAAGAAATCCAAGCAGGTGCAGGTGTTCTTCCAAACAAGGTATCACACCTTATATTATTTTAGACAATAATTCATGTATTACGTTGATTTTCAAGAAAAAATTGCATCTACCAAATATGAATGGATTAACTTGAGACATGTAAAATAAACGTCAATAGTTATTAAAATAATACATTATCGCCTTATATATCAAAAATATGTTTGTGGACCTACATTGCATTAACTTTTTTTCTTATTTTTGGCCAGCGAGTGGCCTGTAAAGTTTTTTCGGAATATTGCAACACTGTATGTTATAAAATTTGTTCATTTATTAACATTATTTTAAGGTGAAACTGGCATTTCTTCAGCACAAAAACATACAAAAATATTTGAAATCTGTACAGAAACTTGAGAAGTATTACCTAACAAATAATTGGTTTGCAAGGCCAGAAAGTTTCATCCTAATGAATATTTTGAAAACATCAGTTACAATTAAAAAGGAACTAGATACTTCAATCTTCTATGAGTTATCTGTAAAATGTTTATGTGTATTTAATTTTGAACAGAAGAGTGATATAGAATACATCCTAAGAAGTATAATATTTTGTTCGAAATTTTACCCAAGTGATGTTCTTCTACAAAATTTAAACATCGATCAACAAGACGAAGGTTTAGAAGTATCTTTATATAATATGGATCAAATTTTAGAAGTTTATATCCAAGTCTTAGGTTTGAAAAATGTAAGTTCTTCTATTGTATTATGTAGTTATATACATATAGTGTGCCACTTAATATTCTCTGTGGCGTTGTTAATTAACGTGTTCATTGCTCATGACAACAGAAAGTCAGCTGAAAGACTGGTGTATTATTATTAAGACAAAAAGCTGAGCGTCTAGTTGTCCTTTTACCATTATAGAAGCACATCGGAAGAGTTTGTAATTAATCGAAAATGAGTGGTTTGATTGTTTAACTTCTGTTGATTTTGCAGTGACCCTTGTAATCAAATAAGTCAAGAATTTGTAATGTAAAAAGGTTAATTGACAATGATTTGCAAGTCGAATTTTATGGGCTTAAAATTAAGTAACAAATACGCAGAACAAAAACTTAAATTTGTGTATTTGTAGAGGTCGAGCGTCATATTGTTTATAACAAAAGAAAAAATAATAATTGCTCGTTTTTCAGTTTTTCGCTTATATCTCCGAAAATAAGCCTGTAATTGTTATGCGGTATACTCAGTAAGATATTATTTAATGAAAATAAGACACAATTACTTACCAGCTGTAAGTAAAATTATATGTTCTCATGTTTCATTTCATACCAGTGAAGGGATGTTGTAACGGAATTTGTTTGTGTTATGAAATTACCTAAAATTTTGGTACACTATTTAACAAGGCCATCTGCAAGTATGAAAATAGAAAAATTACTTTTATGCCAAATGGAACCTTTTACGGCCTTCTGCTGATGTAAAGTGCATCTTTTAGATTCTAAGAAAACACCATTGGGAACATTAAGTGGCACACCTTATATATTTTCACTTACTGGTATTTTTTTATTCATGTTAAGCAAATTCACATTTACAATACATTTGTTATCAAAAACCTTCAATGATGTATGCATTTTTTAGGATGTACCAGATTTTTCCACAATGAGCTGCATTAACACAAGCCTAGGAAATGTTATTCCTATCGACTGGATATATACCCCAATATTAGTTCTTTATTCCAACCAGCTGCAGAACAAATCAAATATAAATGAAGAACAACAAATTTTTACAATAAGAAACTGTTTGAGATGGATCTTAATATATGAAACTTATTTTCCTTTGCTGGCTTCGTCAATTAACCCCACAGACAAATTCTGCAGATTGGCTTGTGTTTTCCTAGGAAGTGATAATTTATTTTTAACCAAAGATATTCACAATCTTCTTGAATTATGTTTCAAAAATCTCATTGGGAAGTCCGAGAAAGAACTTAATTTCCAGAAAGACATCCAAGGTACAAAAATAGTTAAAATTAATTTCATTATCTCTCCTCCATAGTTTTCACCAGTCTTTTTTGGTAGATTGCAAGTAGTTGGGTTAATTAAATGATAATTGCTTAATTTACTATTTTACTTCAAGTCCTGATTAAAACTGGGCATGAGTTAATGCCATTTAAAGAATAATCATTACTTCTATAACTTTGAGCTACATTTATTAGAACATTAAGGCCCGGTACTTTGAGTCGTGATTAATCTACCCATTAGTTAATGCCGATTAAATAGTAACCATCTAATAAATATCTATTTCTGTACTTTGAGCTACATTTATTGGAATATTAAGTTTAATGTGCCCTTCAGCCGAACTAGAAAAATTTGCAAAGGTAGGCTTATTACTAAAACTATAAGAGAGATGGATAGATTTGTTTAGTTATGTAATAAAATGTGCCCTTTAAAGAATAATCATTACTTCTGTAACTTTGAGCTACATTTATTAGAACATTAAGGCCTGGTACTTTGAGTCGTTATTAATCTGCCCATTAGTTAATGCCGATTAAATAGTACCTAACCATCTAATAAATATCTATTTCTGTACTTTGAGCTACATTTATTTGAACATTAAGTTTAATGTGTCCTTAAGCCAAACTAGAAAAATTTGCAAAGGTAGGCTCATAACTAAAACTATAAGAGAGATGGATAGATTTGTTTAGTTATGTAATAAAATGTGATAAAAACTAAGAAATAAAATTTTAATATTTTTTCTATTGGTTGTACTAATGTGGTGATGGAACTGTAATCAGAGATTTCTAACCTCAATTTTCAGTATACATTGTGGTTGTTTTGGCCTTTTTGACTCTTTCTGGACATAATTTCATATAATTGCCTACTAATCCTTCAAAATCAAAACTATATGGCCGAAGCTAAAAGTATCATTTTACATAAATATCATTGTCATTATTGAATTTCTAAAATAAAAACTAATAACTATATCTCGCGGTCGAAATTATAGAGCAGAGGTCGGCAAGTAATTTTAGGTGGGGTCCGGATACTTTTGAAAATTTTTAACGAAGTCCACAAAAAAAACACATTCCTTACTAATTTTTTATTTTAATTTGCATTCACAAATTTAATCTACCTACTAACCATTAAGAACTCAAATCAATCACGCAATTGTAGTAAAAATAATAGGGGTGACAACACTCAAACGTATTATTATCAATAGAAAACTATTTAAATAATTTAATTGAGTAATTTATACTTTCAAACAATTTTCGGGAGTCCATTATTTTACCTTCCGCGGTCCGGATCTGGACCGCGGTCCGCCAGTTGCCGACCCTTGTTATAGAGAGTGACTCAGTTATAATATAAAAACACTATTACCATAACGCGTATAAAATATAAAATGATTTTTATAACGGTTCAATATTATTTGTCTTTGTGCCGCTCTCTACGCACATCGATAGAATCTATAGTAGGATCATATTCGATGCAAAGTAATAAATCATTGCCTGTCAAGGGATCCAGTGCCACACGCTTTTAAGGGTTTTCGATATTGAATAATTTCTTTATACATTATGAAGGGACGAAGGGATCAGTTCACGTCTGGCACCCTTGTTCCTACAAAAATTCGTTTATTCTCATAAACTATGTATTTTAAATATAATTTATTATAAATCCAATTTGTTTTTTTAAATTCCACATATGTACTACATTTTACCTCTGTACGTGCCACTGTTGTTTACTTGTTTTTTGGAGGCGCTCTTTGATATACGACTAAGCTCGCCAGGTTAGTATTTGACGTATAACCGACCAGTTCGTACACTCGATGCACCTGGGCGACTACAGCTACTACCAGAACACAGTGCGTATGCAGCGGTATTTCAGATTTTACATTCAATTTTATTTTAAATTTGAAATGATTCATCTTACGCCTCCTAAAAATGATGACACGATTTTCCTTTGATAAAAGACTGACAACTTTTTGCTATACTTTGCATCGAATACGATCCTACTATATAATCGTCTATAGACTGAATTACAGTGAACATCGATTTATATTCTATCTCTGTTTTTTGCACTTGGTAGGGAATAGGGAAATGTTTTTTTTGGGTGTAAACGGACTTGATTTACCTGTCCTTAGAAACGCTATAGCATAAGTGTAGGCGAGGGGTCTAATTCTGTGGCTATAATAAATTTATAAATTAAAAAAACACAACCGGAACGTTTTAAGACGTTGTAATAATTAAAATGGATCAAAGTGCCGGTTGTAGCAAACCGTCAAAAATATTAGATGTTATGTTTTATTATCTTTTTTCCATATTTTCTATATCTTGTTGCCTTTCACTCAGACACGCCAATGAATTTTCGTTCCCTGCATGCTTCATCCCCCTTACTAGTCCAAAAGCTAGCAATGAATCACTCTCTATAATTTCGACCGCGGAGTATAGTTAAATTATAGAAAACGTAAACTTCTCATTGGTACAATTTTGTTCTCTATTGACTTTTTACTTCTAGAATAGGATATATGGTTACAAGTACTGCTGTCAGTGGGGATCTACTTTTGAGGTTTTTTTTTTTAACCATGCTGAAAGGGAATAAAAACAATTCTGCAACGTCAAAATTTATTTTTTTTATATAAATTTGCAAAATAAAAAATTCTTATCTCATATTGTTAGCATCAAATTCACCATCATATCGGGACTATAGTTCAAATATTTTTTCTGTTATTCCTATCCTTTTAGGTTTCTAAACATCTCTCGTTTGAGCACCCCAAATTAAAAATTGTATTAAATATATTTTATATTTACCGTTCGTCACTAGGTTGACTGTTGAACTTCTTGAATAATTCTATTAACAGTAGTGGTCCTTAGTCAAAGTCTGTCAAAAAAACTTAATTGTACAATTTATTTAAATTATCTGGTCGATCTTGATCTGTATACACACGCTGATCATTAAAAAATTGAATTAATTCTTCCATTTGAAAATAGTGTACAATTTCGGAGAATTATACGAAATTAGATTGTCTGTTTCTGCGCTGTCAAATTCAAATTTGAAGTAACGAATGCCATTTGGTTGAATTCGACTGTTGATTAACTTAGCTATGGTTTTAGGTACGATTTGGTAGGTCTNTCGGAGAATTATACGAAATTAGATTGTCTGTTTCTGCGCTGTCAAATTCAAATTTGAAGTAACGAATGCCATTTGGTTGAATTCGACTGTTGATTAACTTAGCTATGGTTTTAGGTACGATTTGGTAGGTCTGTTAATTTAACATAGAGGTCGGCCATATTTAATAAGGTGTTAGTTGCTAACCAAGAAACAAAGTACAAAATCCATCAATTAAATATTAATGGTCTCATATTTTTATTTAATGAAAGTAAATACTCATGAATAAAACTGTAAAAGATAGGGATAGATTTGTTTACTCATGTATGTAATAAAATGAGATGGAACTCAAGAAATAAAATTTTAATCTTTTTTCTGTTGGTTACACTGATATTTTAATGGAGCTCTAGCAAGAGATTTTTAAGCTCAATCTTCAATGTGCGTTGAGATCTTTTGATGTTGTGACAGTTTTGAATATAATCTCTTAACTTCTTATTGTAAAATTCTATTAACAGTCTGAAATCTGTTAAAAAAAAAACTCCTGATCATTAATAAAATGAATTAATTCTTTGTCGTCATCTTCAAAAATGTCCCCAAAATCAAGATCCATTTCAAAATAGCACAAAGTTTCGTAGAATTGTGCAAAATTAGATTATCTGTTTCTCTGCTGTGAAATTCAATTAATTTTGAATTAATGAAATAACGAATGCTATTATGTCGTATTTGACTGTTGATTAACTGAACGATCAGCTTTAGCAGGGACTTGGTAGCTCTGTTAGTTTAACATGGAGATCGGCCATATTTAACTAGATTTTGGTTGCTAACCCAGAGGAAAGTGCAAAATCTATGAATTAAATTTTAATGGGCTCATATTTTTATTTCAATCAAGACTCAAAATACAGGGTCCGAGTCAAGTTTACCATTGTATGTTATTATGTTCATACAGAGCCTTCATACAAGATTACATACCACGTGATCAGTTTTGCTTGGAACAGTTTCTTTGTTCATAATTTTTGTAAATGACTAAGAATATAATTTTGAATAAAAGTAATCAATTTACAGTCAATTATGCAGACAATACAAATTTGTTAATAAAGAGATCAAATTGTATGGATATACTTGAAATGGGTAATGTATTGATGAATACGATGAAGCAATGGTTTTCTGAGAACAAACTAGTTTTGAATGAGTATAAAACAAATTGTACCTCATTTAGAGTTAATAACTCACTAGAGAGCCCGAGTACCCAAAATTTGAGAGCACCTACGAAGATGGTTTTCAGCTTAAAAATTTCGTCTTTCCAAGTACTTTAAAATGCTAATGTGCAGAATTGAAAAATCCAAGATGGCGGACATAATATGGCGCCTATACTCCGCGGTCGAAATTATAGAGAGTGTCTCATCGCTAGCTTTTGGACTAGTAAGGGGGATGAACCGTACCGGGAACGAAAATCCATTGGCGTGTCTGCGTAAAAGGCAACAAGATATAGAATATATTGAAAAAAGATAATAAAACATAACATCTAATATTTTTTACGGTTTGCTATAATCGGCATTTTGATCCATTTTAATTAATACAGCATTTTAAAACGTCCCAGTTGTGTTTTTTAATTTATAAATTTATTATAGCCATGGAATTAGACCCCTCGTCTACGCTTATGCTATGACGTTTCTCAGGACGGGTTAAATCAAGTCCGTTTACACCCACTAAAAAAGCATTTCCCTATTCCCTACCAAGTGCAAAAGACAGAGATAGAATATAGA
>NW_019417834.1:21830-36605 GCF_000390285.2 Anoplophora glabripennis
ATATCATACACTGATCCTAACCTCAAAAGTATTTGAGAAATCTCGATTTTTTGTTGATATAGAGCTAAACTTTAAAAGAATAGACAATTTTCATGTTTCTATGGTCACTAAAATGTGAAATGGAGACGATTCGATATTGTGGTGTTTTTTTCCAGTTAATTATTTTATTATTATTATTCTAACGCCTGCTCACTGAAGGATCCTATCTCAATTGTTGAAATTATCACAAATTGATCGGGAGTCACGGAATATTTACTGGGTACATCTCTTAATGACGTTTATAATGAAAAGCTATTCTAGATGACATTTATTTGACTATAGATTAGAAAAATGGCTTTTTTGCCAAATAATTAACTGGAAAAAACACCACAGTATCGAATCGTCTTCATTAAACATTTTAGTGACCATAGAAACATGAAAATTGTCTATTCTTTTAATGTTTATATCAACAAAAAATCGAGATTTCTCAAATACTTTTGAGGTTAGGATCATTGTATGATATGATACCATCAAAAAAACTCATTATCATTTTTCAGCGACCCCAAAAACATGAAAATTGTCTATTCTTTTGAGGTTTAGCTCGCTATATCAACGAAAAATTGAGATTTTTCAAATATTTTTAAGGTTAGAATCGATATATGATATTATACCATCAAACAAACTCAACGTCATGTTCCAGCGACCTGAAAAACATGCGAAATATCTGTTCAGATAAGGTTTACGGGGGAAATCGACAGTTCGCTTCCCTTTGAATGACGATTTCAGACTTTCTAGCCTTACAAGTCACTATATGAAATTCTCCATCTTGAATTTTTGAAAAGTAACTCCATACTCATGTCCAACGATGTCAAGGGCACCTGTTCAGACTTTTTGGGTATGAATTTGTGGTTAATCTGATTACTGTGAGAAGTTTATCGGACGATTCTTTGTTTTTCTCATACTTCTAGGCGCCATATTATGTCCGCCATCTTGAATTTTTCAATTCTGCCAATTAGCATCATAAAGTACCTACTTGGAAAGACGAATTTTTTAAGCCGAAAACCATCTTCGTAGGTGCTCTCAAATTTTGGGCACTGGCTTAATTGTTTTGATGTGGATCGTCCCATATATAATCAAGAAATAAATTTCTCTACGAGTGTGAAATTTTTGAGTGTATACAGTATGTACTGTTTTTCAGGTTAACACCTCTGGAAATGTGAGAAGGCTGTGGACTTTCCGCAAGCCATTTTTTTTACAAATAGTATCCTGAAGAGAGGTTATATTCTACTAATCATTTTATTGATGTAACTAAAGCATAGCCTACTACGATTTTTAAAAGGGTCATTTTTCCAGAAAGTGGTATTAGGCAATTTTTTATCAAAAAGATAATATTACCAGGCTATTCAACACCCATCAAAATACCCACATACCAAATTCGAACAACAAATGTCTATTTAGTGTTTTTTATGTGGTGCCAAACTTCGAAAAATCAGACAAATAAAATTTATAATAAGCAGGTCAAAGATTGCCATGAAAGTGAAAACAAGTATCAATCGGACAAAGAAAAAATATAGGCACTATAAATTATATAAACACTTTTAATTGCGGCCATAGTAAAAATAATAATTAACGTACAAAAAGTGTAGGTAATGAATTATAAATATTAAGTTGTTAAACTTATTGTTAATGTTAATGTAATGTAATGTGTGGTTAATTGCAAAGCAATCTAAATTAAACTATGGATTTTTACTTTTGGGGTTTTATAAAACAAAAAATTTATAAAAACAAACCAAAGATTTGGATGACCTAATGAATTATTGGATAAGACAAGCTTGTTCAGAGATTACTCCACAATGGCTATGTAAATTATTTTTAAATTTAAGAAGAGGATTGGAAAAATGTGTTCGACTGGAAGGAGGTTTGGTGGAGAAAACTAAAACTTAATTTAGATTAACGTTTTGCAATTTTTTTTGTTTAACAACTTAGTATTTATAATTCATTAAATTTTATTTATTATTTTTATAATTAATTAATAATAATGAATTAATATAATTAAAAGTATTAAATTTAAAGCAACTATATTATTTCTTTGTCCGACTGGTATTCGTTTTCACTTTCATGGCAATCTTTGACCTGCTTATTATAATTTTTAGTTGTCTGATTTTTCCAAGTTTGGCACCACATAAAAAAACACTCAATAGACATTTGTCGTTCAAATTTGGTATAGGGGTATTTTAGTGGGTGTTGAATAGCCTGCTAATAAAACATTTTTAATAAAAAAATGCCTAATACTACTTTCTGGAAAAACGACCTTTTTAAAAAATCGTAGTAGGCCAGGCTTTCGTCACATCAATAAAATGATTAGTAGAATATAACCTCCCACCAAGGCACTATTTGTAAAAAAATAGGCTTGTGGAAAGTCCACAGCATTCTCACATTTCCAAACCTGAAAAACGGGATACACTGTATATAAATAATACATTGACATGGGCAAATTATATTGATTATTTGTACAGTAAATTGTCCACTGTGACTTATGCAATAAGTTATAAAAAATCAAGTAAATATTAATACTTTAAAAACTTTGTATTATGCAAATTTTATTCGGTAATTAGATTTGGAGCAGTTATATTATATGGGGGAACTCTTCAAACTCTAACAAGATTTTTGAATGCCAAAAACGAGTCTTAAGATTAATGTTTGACATGAAGGTTACAGACTCATGTCGCGGAAAATTTAGAGTAAATTCTTTGCTAACCTTAACAGCCATATACATTTATGAGTATATGAAATTTTTATCGAATAATGAGAATGAATTTGCAAGATGTGAAAAACATCATAAACATGGTACTAGGTTTCGGGATGATTATTCTTACCCAAAACTAATAAAGCAGTCATTGACGGGGGACTCTCTACCAATGTATAAAAATATATAATCATTTACCAGAGTGTTAAAAAATAGAAACCTCGTAAAAAGAGATTTTTGAAGTCCTTGCGTGCCTTTCTGTGTCATTTAGAACCATATTCAATGTTTGAATTTGAATATAGATAAGTGCTTTTTAATGTGAATTTTAAATTTTATTAGAGGAATGTGTGGTATAGTGTGAATGAGTGTTTGTTCATGGAACTGGGATAATTAGGTGGTGTGTTTGTCAACTTCTTTCACAGACTCATGACATTGTATAAATTGTAATAAATATGTACTTTACTTTACAGTAATTTTGTTCCCTTCGCGTTGGCAAATAAATTTCAGTAAAATTAAAACAATAAGATACAATATATAGGTACTCTGTTTCATCGGCTGTGATTGGCGTAATTTTTCACGAGATTTTATTTAACCAATCAGCGATCCCATATAATGGTTTGTCATTGTTCATTGGAAACAAATCATTAAGATTGGTGATGCCAAGATTTAGGGAATTTTTGTTACCAGAATCAATTGTTCAATGTTGGGTTGCCTAAGCTCAGCGGTTACGTCGCTTGTAAACATTTATGAAGGCTCTGTACATACAAACTTTTCTTGGTGTTTGGCTCTGAATCTATGAAATTACTTATTGTTAACAAAATGAACAATAAAAATAAAAACATGATTGATTTCCATATCTTGTAGGTTTAGCTAATTTTCAAGATTTCTATACTCAATTGCTAGAACAGTATCAAGGAGTTAGTTATGGTGATATACTCTTTGGTAATGTAATACTTGTCCCTCTTGCTCAAAAGCACAATATTCAATATAAAAAAACACTATGGTCCGAATATATGGGAATTGTCCAAATATTTAATGTTACTCCGGAACAGGTTTGTTTCAGGATATAATAATGGTTTAGATCTAATAAATGACATTTTATTGTTTTAGTGCATTGGTAATTTAGAGTTATTCTTACAGCCACCCGAAGAAGACTTATCTCTTTTAACATGTTATAGAAGAGCAATCCTTAACAACATGGTTAGAAAACACTCTGTACTTTATACAATAGCTAAACATCATGTGGAAGCGTTTATAACAAAACAAAGACAGAATAAATAATTTTATATGTCTAGAACTATGGAGTTTTTTTTATTAAAAATTATAGTGACTACATATTATTTGATGAATGTCCCATGTTTGACATTTTCAATGATAATAAAATTGCTATTTTGTTAATTAACAGTAAATATTTCTACTTATTTTGATGTGCCTAGAATATTTTTAAAATTAAGAAAAAGTAATGAAAATCTATATAAAAAAACATAATAGAGCAAAAATAAATATTGTAATTATCGTTTTTTAGAAGATGATTTCTATGCACACAGAGAATTTCGATTATGGAGTGAGGGTTGCCGACCCTGAGAAAGAGGGGGGAAGGGGAGTGTATTTCAGGATTAAGTCGACAAATTTTCCAGGTAAAAATACGTAAAAAAGTATATATGTATATAAAAATAGGGCCAAAAATGATTCGTTTTCGAAATACAGGGCATTCTAAAAAAATAATGAAATTAAGTAAAACTTGGTGTGACATGATTATGATTACATAGTATGTCACTATATGTGTCACTAATAAGTATTACTAGCCACCAATGAAGGAGATACAATTAAGGGGACCAAATAATTTTACAAATAATGTAGTATGGTCCTGTAAAAAATGATAACTGGTACCATTTTTGATTGTAATATTTTATCCTAATCAAAAATTGTCTCAGGTTTTTCTCTCATATTTGCTAGTCTTTCATGGCATAGACTTGTTCATGATTATTAGGTAAGGACATATAAGTAAGCTGATGTCGAGTTAATCCTGAAACACCCTGTAAATACAAGCTGTTACAAATTCGCTTCTCACTACAGGGATCTCGGAAACGGTAAGAGATACGAACTAGCTTAAATAAGAATAATAATAATAAATCGCCTTTATTTGACATATAATTACGATAATACAAACACATATATCAGAAAATAATTCAACCTAACTTATGGCGAAGTCTAGCCAAGGCTATTCCACTCAACCATAAGGTAAGCAATATAATAAAAGAGAAAGTTTTGAAATTCAAAGTAGAATGACTGCAATACAAACAGAAACATCTGAACATAATAGGTATCTAAATATGTATGAGTATTATTGTTTATAAAATAATAAAGAAATGAATAGCACAACAAAATTAAGTATCAAATTAGGAATCACGTTAACAATTTACGTAGAATGCTGCCTGCTCAATAAATATTGTTTAACTTTATATTTAAATTTGTTGATGTTAAATAATTTGAAATCATCAGGAAGGGAGCTATAAAATGTAATAGTGTTGTATGTAAAACATCTTCTGAAAAAAGCAGTTCTATGATGGGGCATCGCGAAATTGTTTTCAAATCTAATATCTCTGGAATGAACATTACCACGCTGTAAAAAAGTAGTTTTTAAAGAATCATGAGAAGGAATAGTGATAATCTTATGGAAAAAATTGCAAAGATGGTGACGCGTACGATTTTCCATGTTGAGCCACTTGATCTCCCATGGTCATATTTTCTTAGACAACGTGTTTCTAAAAAATCATGGCTAACATGATTAGTTTTTGAAATTTTGGAAAAAAAAACGAAATTTTGGCAATGCGTTTTTGTTTCACTTCAGCCTTGTTTGAGGTGATATTGAAAAAAGAACACTTTCTCGTGGCAACTTTTTGCCCTCTATTGAATGGCATAATTAATTTTTATAGGTAACGGTTCATTTTTCCAGGACCATCATCAACTTCATTTATTTAAATACGGCTCTATATATTTTATTACATTTTGTGCAAGCCTTCATGGCCTCCAATACTGATTACCAGATTAGACGTTTTGTTTCGAAAAATTCATCTTCAATGTATTCCTTCCAACTTTATATAAATTTTTTATTTAGATTTCCATGTTTATTCAATACACTATAAGTGTCGTTAGACCCTGTGAAATTGAATTTTGAGCACTCGAGAAACCTAGAAATAACTATGGGCACGGGATTAAAACAAATAATGTTTTGTTTTAATGCGTGATGGTAATAGTTTAAATAATAGGTGGATTTTACAGGGTCTAATGACACTTCAATAAATTCTTCACTTCAATTCAATAAACATAGAAATCTAAATAAAAAATTAAGAAAAATTTGGACGAATACGTTGAAGATTAATTTTTCGTGACAAAATATCTTCAAAAAATTTTGAAAATATTCCAAAATTTTTTTTTCCATTTGGAAAAATTGCGGACACTTGAGAAGACGATATCTTATCATTACTGAAAAAAAAAATAAAGTACAAAGACTAATTAATTTTATTTTATCAAAGAAAGAGTAATTTTAAAAAATACCGAAAATCAATCTTATGAACATGTTACATATAAATTGAGGATGAAATTCAGCTTAGGGTATCATCTTTGCATTTAATTCAATTCAATTCAATAAAGATTAGTATAATTAGGTATGCAAAGGCCGAATCATGTCAGAAACTACTAGATATTAGATATTGTTTTTTCTAATGTCTAGAAACTTCCAAAAAAAAACAAAAATTTTTGAAATATTATTTTTGAAATTTTTTTTAAATTTAAAAAATATCTAATGTAAAATTGTGGGAAAAGTCAAGAAACATTCTTTTTCATTTTTACAATGATTACATAATGTTTAAGAGCAATGAGTTTCCTTTATTTCCAAAAATTTGATGATTTGTAACAGAAAAACGGTTGGATGGATCAACTTAACAATTTACAGGTTTATTTTGGATACATAGAGCTGCAAAAATTTCTCGGAACATGAGTCTTACCATCAATATTTGTAAATTAACGGTAGATTTTCTAAAAAACCGTAAAAAGTATTTTTTTTACACTCCGATAGAAAAAACTGTATTTTGTTTTTTTTTTTGTTTAAAATTGGATTCTGAACCAGATGCTTATACTGTCAAGACTTTTTTAAGGAAACATAATTAATACCATCTGCATCTCAAGAACAGCTTTTCCCAAGATGAACTGTAAAAATGATCTACTCCAAGGTTCTGGTGGTTACAGCATCCCTTGCATTTGTAGTTAGAAAAGTATATATCGGACAAACAGGAGATATCAGGTTCAAGTGTCACTTGAATAATAAAGTAGAAAAATTTGTGGAGCACAAACAGGTATAGGACACATGATAGACATAACCGATACCAGAATTCTAGTGAGGAAGATATTTTTTTCCACGACACAGGGAGGCAATAAAAATTCCGAAAACTCAAGATAGTTTCAATCGATAATAGGAAATAAATAAATAATATAATCAGCTAAGTCCTGAATTCGATATCTCAAAGAACTTGTAAGGTATCGCAAAAACATGATATGTATGATCCTCCTTTGAGAATATGTCTGCATTCTGTATAACAAATTATTGTTGGTATTAATACTGTTACTTTCTGTGTTAAAAATATGCAGTCAATATTTTGTTATGGAAAACTAGTTTTTAATTTTATCAACAGATTTTTTTGTAATGCACATAAAAAATATGCAGTTTTAAAAATAATTTACATTTTTATTTAATTGATATTATATTATTGAAAACTACAATAATTTTAACTGAAACTAATTTACTAGACTACTCTACTAAGGTAAATTAGTGTCACAATGAAAAAAATGTCATAGTTGTCATCACTCATCCTCCAAAAGAGCTTATAAATATTTATACATAATGGCTGTGGGAATGTTTAAATTAACACAAAAACAAAGGAAACACTTATATGTTATATTTATAACATTAAACATAATCCAAATATTGCTGGGCTTTGGAATGACCAGCTCCTCGATTTACATTTTTGTTGCAGTTTCTCCTGTTCTCCATACAGAAAAAGCCCAAATTAATTTTGCATTTGTCGTAACTGGTATTTATGGTACTCACGTAATTTTTCATTGGTTAATTGGAATTAAAATTGGTAACAAGTGTTTTCAGCAGGCTCACAAGTATGTTACTGCGTACATTTCTATATATATATGGAATATTAACAAAAATTTAAAATATTTGTTATTAGTGATTATTATTTTCAGAAAAAGTACAAGTAACTTATTGTTATTATGGAACTGTGCAGGTACAAATACAGTAGTTATTTTGATAGTAATATCTCATTTTGCGAGAAAAAGTAGTAAACAGATAATTAAATCCATGAGAAACTCCATAGGCACTGGAATAATTCATTATTTAACCGATCAATCTTGGAAAGAAATAATTGATAAACTTCAGTATAGTAATGAATGTTGTGGAATAGATTCTTATGAAAACTGGCACGAAACAACTTGGTTAACCAAATATCATGTCGATGTAGATTCGGAATCTGTTAAAAAGTAAGTATGAAAGCTGACAAAAAAATTACACAACCAAATGAACAAACACATTCTTAAATTATTATTATAAGAAATTATTTTATTATATTTAAAAAATAATAATTAAATTGAATTTTTGTATTTTATTTTCTATTTTTTATTGTTTTAGATACCTAGATGTACGTAACAAATAGGAATTTAATATTAATAATTAATACAATTACTACTCTTAATGAAATGTGATTGATTAGAAAAATTTATATATATTTTTTAGTTAAATTAAAACAATGCATAACGTGTTTAACAAAGTAAATAAACATAAACTCAAGTTATAGGTTAGCAAGACCAAAAAATATTCTACTGTACAGAACTTATGCACACGTACCAAACCAAAAATTGCTTGAACTGTTGGGAATTATTCTGTTCACTTCCAACTGATTGGAAACTAATCTGTTGCTTTCTACCAACACCAAATTTGTTGTCAGCGTTGGTGATTTGATGTTCTTCAAAAGTATTTTGCAAAAGTGCATGTGCCTGATGGTTTATAACCATTCTTCGAGCAAAGCTTATTATTAACATCTAAATGTTATTCAACATTATTTGTTTCAAGTTATTTGCACAAAGTAACCATACAAAATGACAGAATTCATATAATAAAATTTTAAAAAATCAATTACAGTTTTAGGAGCAGTCAAGATAATTTACATCTACCTGTAACCCCTTGGAGCTGTTGCCGAATTAATTTTCCCATGCAGTGTCTGCATGACCCTTTACAACAACCACAATATGCTCACCTATGGGTTGATGAGCCTGATGTAGTAAAAGATTCTATTAATACAAAAGGTTGTGTGGAAGGCATAAAAAAACCCATTTTAGTTGTTATTAATCTCTTCGTGGTTTTTACAACATTTGTATTTATATTGCATGTAAGTGTAATTAATTATTAACTTATAGAACGGCCAAAAGTAAAATGTAAATCTCTAATTCAAAAATCTCCAAAGGTTTTAAGGGTATTGAAGTTTAAATTAAATATGTAACATGTAAAATGTGATCTAATAATTTACTGAAAGGTGAAAAATGAATATTTTCATATTTTCAATTTTTGTCTACCCTTTATCAGCTTATGGTTAACATAATAAAAAATTAATAGTGTTATTACAAAATTATGATTTGAAAGGAAATAAATAAATTATAGAAAAGTAAATAAAATAAATTTTTATTTGGAGTAACAAGTAGTAACATATAGATAGCACATAGTAAATATTTAAAATTTAATAGTCTTTTAATCAATTAATCAAACAAGTAAGGTTGATAAAAAGCAATGTAATTCTTTTAGTATTTAATTCAAATGACATTTAGTTTTGTTTAACACAGTACTATTTCTTAAAATATGTCTTGTTCCAGATACTAATCGTTATTATTTCAAGAATTTTATACACTGCCTCTAGAAATGCAATATTACTCCAAGACCCTGAAGGAACGGCTCCTGGGTGGTTATTTGGTAGGGGAGACTGTGGTTATGCAAGAGGAAAAACATTGACAGAAATTATGGTATCTACTTTAATAGTATGAGTAAAAACCAATCCTGGTATCATATTCTTTTTCTTCAAGGGTTTATCTCCTAGACCTTCAGGACTTGTGCTAAATAAAGGGAATGAGAAAAAATTTGGAGGAATGAACTTTGGAAAAATGATACCTAAACGGTTCAAGAGAAATAAAAACAAGACAGGATCTGATGCTGACCAAAATGAGGAGTCGGAGATATTATTAAGGGATGATACACCAATTGATTCAATAGATGAATTTAATCTATTATTTCATAGTAAAAAACTAAATGATACAATGTTAGACCAAAATACTAGTCAAAGGACAACTGATGACCAAGATGATGACGAACCATTTTCAATGGAAACAGAGATGAAAAAAATGGAAGTTTAAATATAAATTATACATATTTTTTTATTTTTAAGGTCAAATATACACATAAACTTTTTTATAGTTCTTTAAATATACAGGGTGATCCATTGACGGTACAGAGCGGCTGTATATAGGAAACTAGACGTGCTATGATTATGGGGTAAAAAGTCTATCAACAAATACGGCAAAAGAAATTGATTTAAAATATTTTCAAGTTTGTAACTTCACCGCTAGAAGACGCAACTGCTATAGTGTTACAGAAAATTATGGTTTTTTCGAAATTTCTCTTATATAACCCAAGTTCAAAATACACTTTTTATTAAAATATAAATACACTATTAAACCCTTCACAAGTTTTGTGTGAACTTTTTTTTTGTTATTACCATAGCAACACCAGTCATCTTGAAATTTTTAAATTGTCATAACTTTTAAATGCTTCAATCAATTTCAAGAAACGGCGGCTCATTTTAAAGAACTATTAATTAATTTTTTTTTTATGGGAATAAAAATATTATTTTCCTGCGCAACGGTAGACGACGTTAATCAGAAAAGTTTTGTAATTGTCTCCGTTTACTAAAAAAATTAAATGCAACCATATAGGTTTTTTTTCATGGCTTGATAGATCATTTAGTAAGGGAAAACAAATACACAAACCGGAGGTCGATATCTTTTTTCGTTTTAAAGTTATTGCTAAAATAGTGAAATTGTTATAGAACATCCTCCTTTATTTAGTTCCATAAATAACAATGACATAGTTCCAGCTAAAATTAAATCGTAAAACTACCAAACTTGTCTTGTTATATTTTAAAATTTTGTTTATTGCAATGTTTCATTTTTTTTATTAATTCCAAATATCTGATTACTGTTTCCATAACGAGGCAGGCTATGTCCTATTAAAAGAGACAAATGAAAGATTATGTCATTTGTGTGAGAAAAGTACTTGTGTTTCATAAGAAATTCCTAGTTCTCTAACTAATTCCCTAACACTTATTTGGGGATTTATATGGACAAGCCAACACATTAATAACGGGTGTTTCATTTAGAGGTACTTTTTTCAGTAGCGAGTTTAAGACAGATCACGCATGAGTCTAGTGAACTGTCGTGGTATTTTGATTCAGTACTGTCTGACATTTCATCATGGAAAGACTTAGCCCGGCACAACATCTACAAATAATTCAGCTGTACTACGAGAATCAGCGTTCTGCCAGGAATGTATTTCGTGCTCTTATAGCAACATATGGTCTACATAATCGGCCCACCGAACGCACAATTCGCTACACCGTCGAGAAGTTTGAAACCCAGTTAATTTCACGATTTGGACCAGTGAAATGGCCTCCTAGATCATGTGACATCACACCTCTAGACTTTTTCCATTAGGGCTACGTGAAGTCCAAAGTCTATATGGATAAGCCGAATACGATTGAGGAATTGGAAGCCAACATTACTCGGGTAATTCGTCAAATTCCACTCGAAAGGTCCGAACGTGTCATCGAAAATTGGAACTTCAGAATTGACCATCTCAACCGCAGTCAAGGACAACATTTGAAAGAAATAATATTTAAAAAATATGTTGCTTCAATTGTGGACTGTATTTGTTTCTAATGAGATTTATTTTTACTTGTACATACATAGATTATAACAATTAATGATTACATTTAACGCGAGTCTCTTGAACCTTGACACATATATCTTCTGTCACTCAATCATTTACGCCGTCTTGTTTTTGCTTCGCTTCACTTCCCCACTAGGGCCCATTTCGCACAAGAGCACTAACATACCGCCCGCCTTGCCAATACGGAGTATTGCAACACAAGCATTCTTCATTTAATGTTAATTAAGTCCTTTCTTAGTCCCTTTATTTATTTTTCTTGGCGTCACTATCCTCTGCTTAACAGTCTATTGGTAACACACAAATATTGGAAATAGCACGGGTTAGTTCGCCGGCTGCTACTTTAAGATCAACCACACGTATTACTCCATCCTTGCCTGGTTTTAGTTTGGAAATTCTTCCTAGTTTCCAGCACTGAGTGGGCGCATTTTCATTTTTTATTAATACTAAAGCACCAACCTTTAGTTTCTCCTGTGCCTGCACTTTCCATTTCACCCTAGTCTGGAGCTGGTTCAGGTACTCTTTACTCCACCTGGTCCAAAAGTGTTGTGTCATAGCTTGGACGTGCTGCCACCTAGACAGTCTATTTTCAGGAACTTCCTTCAGGTTCATTTCAGGCAAACTTGTTAATGCCCTTCCAATCAGAAAGTGGCCGGGAGTTAAGGCTGTCAGGTCATCGGGATCTTGGCTAAGAGGACCGAGGGGCCGGGAATTGAGGATACCTTCAAATTAAAAGTTGTAAATTCCTCAAAATGGAGAGGACTATTTAACAATCTTTTTAAATGGTACTTTGTACTCTTTATCCCTGCTTCCCATATCCCACCAAAATTAGGAGATCTGGCAGGTATGAAATGCCATTTTATTCTCTCATTAGCTAGATAGTTTGATATTATTTCATTATTATGCTTTAAAAAGTTATATAATTTAAGTAATTCATTATTTGTTCCTATAAAATTGAGCCCATTGTCCGAGAAAATGTTATTAGGTTTGCCTCGCCGACTGACAAATCGCTTTAATGTTGCAAGAAATGAGTCCGTGGTCAAATCGGACACCAACTCTAGATGAACAGCTCGTGTTGCCATGCACACAAACAGACAGAGATATGCCTTCACTAGTTTAGCGCCTCTTGTCTTTCTATCTTTTATTTGGAACGGACCCCCATAATCTACACCCACGTTTGTGAACGGAGCAGATCTATTTACACGGACCTCAGGTAAGTCGCCCATTAAGTAATTGCTACATTCCCTCGGCTTGGCCTTGAAACATGTTATACAAGAATTTACAATTTTTTTACAGAAATCTCTGCCCGACAGAGGCCAGTACTTGGAGCGTATGGAGCACAATAAGGCCTGGACTCCGCAGTGTAGCAGACGTTCATGTTCAGCACGTAATATAAGTATTGTTAATGTATTATTTTTAGGTAAAATAATTGGAAATTTTTTATTATACTCTAGGTTACAATGTCTAATTCTACCACCTACTCTCATTAATTTGTCAGCAATAAATAGATTTAAACTAAGTAGTTTACTTTTTTTATATAAACTTTTCCCGTTTTCTAATTCTCAAAATTCTTGGGAAAAACATTGCCTTTGTACGTATTTTATTAAAATATGCAATGAATTTTCCAGTTCTACTGGTGATAAAACCCCAACACTTCGTTGCTCTTTATTTTTTACCTTTATATTTGCTATGAATCGTAACACTAATGCAAAAACTCTTTGTAATTTTATTAAACTAGAATATTTGTGTAGTAGATAACTTATTAATTCGTTATTCTCTGGTATAGCAATCAAACTAACTGTTTTTTCATCAGGTATCTGTACACTACTGGTATTTATTTCATTTACTGTCCAATTACTATTGTCAATCTTAAACCAGGTGGGACCGAACCACCATAACTCAGAATTCTTTAATACCTCAGTGGACGTTCCACGTGATAGTAAATCCGCTGGATTTTCCCCCGAACTCACATGATACCACTGCTTTTCATTTGTTAGTGTCTGAATTTCACTTACTCTGTTTGCAACAAATGTTTTCCATCTGTGCGGTGACTCTTTTATCCAGGCCAATGTTATCATAGAATCCGTCCAATAATAACACTGGTCAACCTTTAAATTAATTGATTCGATCACTTTCTTTGCTAAATTGGCCAGCAAAAGTGCGCCACATAGTTCTAATCTTGGTAACGTTACCCTTTTTATTGGTGCTACTCTTGATTTGGCACATAATAAATTTGATTCTATTTTATTATTAGATACAAAAACACATCGAACATATATACATGCCCCATAAGCCACTTCAGATGCATCGCAGAACCCATGTAGTTCTATTCGTTTACTGTTGGAGATGACAGCTTGTCTAGGAATTTCTAAACTGATTAATTCTTTTAAGTCATTTTTAAAATGCCGCCACTTAATTTCTACACGCTCAGGCAACTTCTGATCCCAATCTAATTTTTCCCTCCACAACTCTTGCATGATCAACTTTGCATTTATTATTATAGGACCCAATAAACCTAACGGATCAAATAATTGAGATGTGGTCGATAATACATATCTTTTTGTACATTTAACTTGATTGATTTCATTATTTATTTTATATTGCATTACGTCCTTATTTGCGTTCCAGTATACACCTAAAGTTTTATTACTTTCTTGTTCTCCAATTTGTAATACACTAACATCTAACTCTTTATTTATTTTAAATTTATTTAACAACTCCCCTTTATTACAAAGCCATTTTCTTAACTCAAACCCTCCGGTGGCTAGAATTGTCTTTATGTCTGATTGCAATTTTAATAATGCCTCATGATACTTATTTTGATTTTCATATGCTAGTTGAAACAGACATCTTACTGCCAAAAATGGAGAAGAAGCGTTCCCATACGTAACCCTATTTAGTTCATAAATTTCTAACTCATCCTTGGGATTTTCCCGCCACAGTATTCTCTGATATTTATGATGATCACAATTTGTCTATACATTTTGGACACATCACT
>NW_019417835.1:0-1525 GCF_000390285.2 Anoplophora glabripennis
CCAACTCGTGGTTTGATGACAGCGGTCTTTAGTTGAAATGTGATGTACGTGGTGTGGAAAGGCGTAAATGCTCCCGCCGGGGCGGCAAAGAGGTTTCAGGAACTTGCTAAAATATATAAGATACCTAAATCTAATATTTAATGAGAACATAACATAACAAAAGAATTTAAAATCTTTATTTACTCTAACAGTAATTCATTCTTTTCTTTTTCAGATACCCAGGACCTAAAGGATGTAACATGAAGTAGAGATGATAAATCATCACCAAAAATGCTGCGAAATTATAAATATGTTGCTTACCAAAATTAGATATACTAATACTAAAAAAATAGTTGTTTTAGAATATTTTGGTACATCACAGACTCTAAGTTTTGTCCTAATTACTTCAGTGTGACCCCTCTTTATTAACCTTTTTATTTTGTGTCTCTTGGCAATTGTCACTGGATTGATATGGTTAGAACCTCCATGTTCAATAATTCCTGATTCTAACATGTTTTGTAATTCTGTTTTAGCAGTTTGTCTACAATTATGTGGAATTGGATAAGTTTTACATTTAAATGTTTCTGACTCATCTACCTCAATTTTATGTACATAGCCCGTAGCTGCTCTAGGTTCATAATTGACTAGATTAATGTTATTTTGTATGTAAACACTATGTGTTTATAATATTCAGGGCAATTAAACGTTATATTAGTAAAATTTGAATTTTTATTTGTTTTGCACTTAGCCATTGATAATTTATCACCCTGTATATCTGTATTATATTATTTAATTTGCACGTAGCATGTGTCATTTCATTTTCTTTAACAAAATTAGTGTTTACAATATTAACTTTTTCACCATTTATTTCAAATGTTTTATTTTCTAAGTCTTGCTTAGCTCCGTATTTAGTTAAAATATCTTCCCCCAGTATTGTCAACTATAAGCATTTTAGAGAGAAGGAAGAGTAATATTCAAAATTTAATCATCCTGTAAATGTAGAAACTTTGAAAGATAAATATGTATGGACATATGGCATTATTTTATTTGAACACATTTTTCTTTAGTAGATTTTTACAAAAATACCCTCAGTACAAATACTTATTCATTTCATAGAACAAAATTTATAAATATTCGAATCACTGACATGTCGATATTGCACAATAGATTTAAAAGCAACGAAAAGTGTCCAGTTGCAAATTGAATGCATACCGAACTGACCCTTGCACTATGTCCATCTCGCTCTCTCTCTCTCTATAAACTGGCGAACTGATTCATACATTGTTCCCGATTCTTCTACCGGTGGTTTAATTCTAATGCTCTCAGCATTTTGTAAAGAATATTTAAACCCCGGAAACTTGGTGAATCGGGGCCAGTCAGAAGCCACCTTGAGAGCCAGTTGATGGCCAGGAGCCTCCACTTGACAAGCAAACAGCCCTTGGAGTGTAAGTATTTTATTTTATAATAAACCGTAAAAACTGATTGATTTGTGTGTTTTTCCCTCTCCGCAGCCAAGCGAGTAGCCCGAAGCAATAATCTTTTTTTT
>NW_019417835.1:4486-6972 GCF_000390285.2 Anoplophora glabripennis
AGAACGACAAATACAACAAAATAATAGGTACCCAAAAGCAGAGGGACGGCAGATTTAAGCTCCGAGGTCGTCCTCACACATAGGGGCTGTAACATTTCTTCTCAAATTCTTATGGTAAAGGTTTCCGTTAACAATGTTTATACAAAAGCACTGTTAGATACAGGGGCTGAGGAAAATGTCATATCTGCAGAACTCATAAAGAACTATACAAAAGTAAATAACTCTTCACAGTATTTATTAGTAGCCGGTGGGAAAAAGATTCCTACAATGGGAAAAGCTGTTTTCACATTAAAAATTGGGGATATCACATCAACCTGCACCGCTATGGTAATTGCAAAATCTCCAGTTCCTTTATTATTAGGGATGAGTTTTTTAAGAAAGTATAGGTCCGTTATTGACTTAAACATAGGTAAAGTCATATTAACAAAGAATGGGAAAACGACCACAATTCATTTACAAGAAACGCAAGAAAAACCGAGTATTCGCAAGAACACTATATCAAATTACAACTATTCATATAAACAACAATTTAACTATAAAAACGCTTACCATGCAGTTATTAAGGAGAATATATTTAAGGAACTACAGAAAATTAAACAAAATGATAAACTTTCTCAATCAACCCACATGTCGTTTGTAAATACTGATAATAGTCATACCAAGGAATCAGATACCTATAGAATATTAAACGTTCCAGAAAATAGAGTGCAGACAAACAAAAAGTGCACCGACGAAAGCTTCCACACATTCATGAAATCTAATATAGATTATGAAAACGAAGTAACACAAGTAAAGATAGAGGAAAAGACCTCAAATATTTTCGGTATATCAAAAGAATACGCCCTAGCCCATTGCGTATCGAAAGATTTAAAAATGGGGAAAGGGATTGCGGCCCAGTTCAAAGAGAACTTCCCGACAGATCAGTTATATAACCAAAACATACACTTAGGAGGTTTAGCTGTAATACATACATGGGGCAGAAAATTTTCTAATTACGAAAAATTTTTACTGGGAAAAACCAACATATGAAACTTTATGGAAATGTCTTCAGGAATTAAAAAGAAAATTGCTTCAAAATAACCAAACAAAACTAGCCATTCGTAGAATAGGATGTGGTCTAGATAAACTCTCATGGACTACGCTAAAAAATATGTTATATTGTGTATTTCAGGACGTAGAAATAGATATTCTTGTATGTAATCTCCCTATAGAAGAGACGAAATATTCTGAAAACCTTCTTATACATAACAATGAATTAGAAAGCACTAGGATTAGGGACAGTGCAGAAAATAGAACTGCCATTAAGGGATACAGAGATAAAAGTAATGGTACTATATCCCAAAAAAGAGTATAATATTAATTTAACATTGGCAGCACCTGTAGATAATAAGAGTCTAAGAGTCTAAAGAAGAGTTTTTTATCCCTCGAGCCCTTGTTAGTTTAAATGAAGTTAATTTTTGTGACCAAAACGGTATACTAAAACTTAAAAATATAGGCCACAACCCAGTAAAATTAATAAAAAATTCAACATTAGGATTTTTAAAACCAAAGAAAAGTGAAGAAGAACGAACGGTAATAACCCTATATTCACAAATATCTGATGAAGTCGTTACTCTTGAAGACCATAATATAAATCATATAGAAAACGAACATTTTAAACAAAAATTAAGTAATTTATTGGAGGAATTCGCTGACATATTTTCAAAATCTACAAAACATATGGGTCTAACCGATTTGGCAGAACATAAAATAGATGTAGGCGATGCGGAACCAATTAAAAGTCGTCCGTATAAAGTTTCACAAAAAGAACGTGAGATAATAGATTCACAAATTAAAGAAATGTTGGATAGTAATATAATTTGGCCATGTCACTCTCCCTGGTCTAGTCCTGTAGTACTAGTAAAGAAAAAGAATGGGGAAACACGTTTTTGTGTTGACTACAGAAAATTAAATAATGTGACAAAAAAGTCAGTCTACCCTATACCTAATATGGACGACATTTTAACATATTTAGGAGATGGCAAATATTTTACCACTCTTGATATGTTTAGTGGTTATTGGCAAGTTAAAATAGAAGAAGGATCAAAACAGTATACTGCTTTTATAGTACAGGGTCATAGTTTATATGAGTTTAATGTGTTAAGTTTTGGGTTGTGCAATGCACCAGCCACATTCCAAGAATTGGCTAAGGTTTTTAGAGGAATGAAGTGGAAAGATGTATTAATATATCTTGATGATATTATAGTTTTTTCCAAAACTCTCGAGGAACATCTAGAAAAACTAACCAAAGTATTTCTAAGATTACGAGAGGCTGATCTAACTCTAAAACCTAGTAAGTGCGTGTATGTAAAAACGAAAGTTAAAATTTTGGGCCACATTGTGAGTAGTGATGGCATTGAACCAGACGAAGAAAAATTAATAGCAATAAAGAACTTTCCAGTACCGAAAAATGTAAAGCAAATTCAAAGCTTTATTGGACTTTGTAA
>NW_019417835.1:9710-37680 GCF_000390285.2 Anoplophora glabripennis
ATAGCAAAAGAACAAAGATTGGACACAGAGTTAAAACAACTCATGGATGCTGTGTCAGACCCATCTAACCCTTCTATTCCAATAGGCTTGGCGAAAAGAGCAAAAAATTTTCGAATTAAAGATGAAGTTTTATATAAAATAAATCCGCATCCAGAAGGCCGAGATATGCTACTCGTTATACCTAAGACATTAATAGCAGAAATTCTATTTTCTCATCACACAGAACCATTATCTGGACATTTAGGTATTGCTAAAACCCTACATAAGATAAAAAGCCGATACTATTGGACTAACTTACAAAAAGATGTAGAAAAATATGTCAAAGGATGTAAAGATTGTCAGGCCCGAAAGGGGCAACCGAATAAAAAACCAGCAGGATTGTTGCAACCCATACAAGTGGGTACTCCTTTTGACAAAGTAGGAATTGATATTCTAGGGCCCTTTAGAAGAAGCAGAAATGGTAAAACGGTTATAGTGGTAGCAACTGATTACGCAACTAGATGGGCAGAAACCGAGGCTTTATCATCGGGAAAAGCAGGACCGGTGGCAAAATTTATCTTAGAAAAAATTATTACACGACACGGTGCTCCTAGGCATATACTTAGTGACCGAGGTCAAACATTCCGGTCAGAATTAGTCAAAAAACTATTAAGATATATGGGTATTGCAAGTCAATTTACAACAGCTTATCATCCAGCCTGTAACGGACTAACTGAGAGACTAAATAAAACTCTAGCAGATATGCTAGTTATGTATACTAATACACAACAGACGGACTGGGATGAATATCTACCGCACATAACTTTTGCCTATAACACATGTCGCCAAGATACTACCAAATTCTCCCCATTTATGTTAGTATATGGAAGACTACCAACAGAAGCAAATTTAATGGAACCTGGAAATTCAGCAGATGCTTGTCAAATTAGAGAAAAAGCTCTCGCTGTAAGGAATATGGCGGTAGACAATATTTGTAAAAGACAAGGGGAAGATAAGGATAGATACGATCAACGTCATCGTCATCTAGTCTTCAAAGAAGGAGACCAAGTTAAAGTTTTTACTCCAATACGGAAAGTGGGCCGATCGGAAAAACTTTTGTTACGTTGGTTTGGTCCTTATTATATAGTAAGAAAAATAAGCGATGTAAACTACGAAATTCAAAAGGGTTCAACTAAAAATGCCAAAAAGGAAATTGTCCACTAAGTCGCATTCTTCCGTATAATGATCCTTGGACTCCTGAAGTTAGTTAGATATAGGTAATAAAAATTAGCAGTAAAGATAAATGTAGTATAAAAAATAAAGTAAAAAGAGTAAGGTACAGGTATGCAGACTAATTATAACAAAACATTCTTAACTAACTTTAATATTAGATTCGTAAATGGCAGGGTATAAAGATAATAATTATTGTTATTAATATATTTATTGTTAAACAGGCTCATCATATCGTCTCTAATAGTTTTCTTTAGAAGTAAGAAGAGTTATAATTACTTCGACGCAGAATGGTAGAAGAGAGAAGTAATAAATCAAGGGAACTGGAATGCAACATTTTTTCTCCAGTGTTTATGCTATATAATTCATATAATTTAACCTCCCTTTAGTTACAGGTACTAAAAGGTGAGTCGAATGAAACTGCCCTCTGTACATGGTATGGAAAAGGAGAAGATATTTTAAAAAATTGCTAATATTGTTTGATTAAGGTAAAACAGTTGAGTTAAGGCGCCTTACACTATAGTGAAAGTTTAATTAAGTGCATTTGGTAAAAGTTAGTAAAACGGATGGCCATCAATACGAAATTTCAATGTTTGTTTTTTGCTAGTTTATTTAAGCCACTGTCGTGCATGACTTTGGATAAATATTCTTTCATTTAGCAACTTGAAATAAGTTTAAAGAAAAACTAACAGCTATTTTATATAAATAGCCACAAAATGAATTCTCTATTACAATTAAAGAGACACATAGATATATTAGCATGTATATGCATATACATGGAATAGTTAGAAGCCTCAATGTTTATAGGGGGTTTATTTTAGAAAGGAGATGAATTGAGTAATATTGAATGCTTTGATTTATGATAAAAAAAAAGTAATAATAATTAAGATATCATTTTGCCATAGTAACAATTGTGATTTGTTTTCCTGCATTTTCATTACATGACACAATTGTATTTACATTAAAAAAAAAGCCTGTACCTAATTTATTATAAAACAATAGTAAATATGTAATTTTAATATAAGACATAATATTCACTTCTACATTTTCTTTTTCATGGGACGAAAAATGCGAAACACACCACCCCCCAAACAAGTAGCTACACCATCCCGTAGACACTTTTCAACCACGAGCTTGTTGAGGCACGGCATTTCACTTCCAACGAGGTACAAATCATATCGAATGGAAAACGATGATCCAGTAGGAAAATCAGTAGTAGATGCAGTTCTTATACACATACATGAGTCCAATGTTCATCCAGCAGAGTGGAGCCCAATCAAGAAATCCAGAAAGGCTGAATTAGGACATACGAGTATAATGTATTCAGTCATTCCTAATATTCACTTCTTCTTCTTCTTCTTCTTCATTTAGTGGTTGGTCCTTTAAAAGTCCCATAGCACTGCGGCCTAATTAGGCCTATTGTGCGTTCCACTACTAGTCCTATTCAGCAAGTAGATTTGTCCTTTTNGTAATAAAAATTAGCAGTAAAGATAAGTATAGTATAAAAAATGAACTAAAAAGGGTAAGGTACAGGTATGCAGACTAATTATAACAAAACATTCTTAACTAACTTTAATATTAGATTCATAAATGGTAGGGTATAAAGATAATAATCATTGTTATTAATATATTTATTGTTAAACAGGCTCATCATATCGTCTCTAATAGTTTTCTGTAGAAGTAAGAAGAGGTATAATTACTTCGACGCAGATTGGTAGAAGAGAGAAGTAATAAATCAAGGGAACTGGAATGCAACATTTTTTCTCCAGTGTTTATGTTATATAATTCATATCATTTAAAATCCCTTTAGTTACAGGTACTATAAGGTCAGCCGAGTGAAACTGCCCTCTGTACATGGTATGGAAAAGGAGAAGATATTTTAAAAAATTGCTAATATTGTTTGATTAAGGTAAAAGAGTTGAGTTAAGGCGCCTTACACTATAGTGAAAGTTTAATTAAGTGCATTTGGTAAAAGTTAGTAAAACGGATGGCCATCAATACGAAATTTCAATGTTTGTTTTTTGCTAGTTTATTTAAGCCACTGTCGTGCATGACTTTGGATAAATATTCTTTCATTTAGCAACTTGAAATAAGTTTAAAGAAAAACTAACAGCTGTTTTATATAAATTGGCACAAAATGAATTCTCTATTAAAATTAGAGAGACACATAGATATATTAGCATGTGTATGCATATACATGGAATAGTTAGTAGCCTCAATGTTTATAGGGGGTTTATTTTAGAAAGGAGATGAATTGAGTAATATTGAATGTCTTGATTTTTGATAAAAAAAAAAGTAATAATAATTAAGATATCATTTTGCCATAGTAACAATTGTGATTTGTTCATCAGAATTTTAATTACATCACACAATTGTATTTACATTAAAAAAAAAGCCTATACCTAATTTATTATAATACAATAGTAAATATGTAATTTTAATATAAGACATAATATTCACTTCTAAATTTTCTTTTTCATGGGACGTAAAATGCGAAACACACCACCCCCCAAACAAGTAGCTACACCATCCCGTAGACACTTTTCAACCACGAGCTTGTTGAGGCACGGCATTTCACTACCAACGAGGTACAAATCATCTCGAATGCAAAATGATGATACAGTAGAGGAAAACCAGTAGTAGATGCAGTTCTTATACACATACATGAGTCCAATGTTCATCCAGCAGAGTGGAGCCCAATCAAGAAATCCAGAAAGGCTGAATTAGGACATACGAGTATAATGTATTCAGTCATTCCTAATATTCACTCTGTCCATCCATTAACTTCAACAATTACGTATACTGTTGAAATAGTCTTCAAATACGTAACACTGTTCTTATTTGACAAGCTTAAATCCAGGAAAAGAAGAGAAAACACAGCCATCCCAGTTTCAACCAATATGAGAAACATCGCATCACCAACAAGAAATGGTTCATTGTACAGTTCGTTTGTCCTCGTTTGGTCTTCTTCGTTCGTAGAAAGGTGCCAACTACACAAGCATGTGAATGAGACATGAGTGTTCCTAAAAACTTCATTAACAGTGTTGGAAAGTTAACAGTATCGGAACGCGGGGTGTAGTTACGAAAAACTAGTACTTATTTATATATCAAGACAATGTGCGTGTGTGTGTTTACGCTAGACATTTAGTGCGGGGTAATAAATAATGTTTTTCTGTATTGCATTTTGTATTTTTTCTTTCCATTGTACACATTATTTTTGTAGAATTAATTTTAAGATCATTTGTTTGTGTAATTTTATGTATCCTGTATTTTACTTTCCTCAAAGCTGTGAGGCCAGCTTTTACAAATGGAGGGGGAAATGTCAACTATAGGTATTTTAGAGAGAGGGAAGAGTAATATTCAAAATTTAATCATCCTGTAAATGTAGAAACTGAAAGATAAATATGTATGGGCATATGGCACTATTTTATTTGGACACATTTTTCTTTAGTAGATTTTTACAAAAACAGTACAAATACTTATTCATTTCATAGAACAAAATTTATAAATATAATTCGAATCAATAACATGTCGGTATTGCACAATAGATTTAAAAGCAACGAAAAGTGTCCAGTTGCAAATTGAATGCATACCGAACTGACCCTTGCACTATGTCCATCTCGCTCTCTCTCTCTCTATAAACTGGCGAACGGATTCATACACTGTTCCCGATTCTTCTACCGGTGGTTTAATTCTAATGCTCTCAGCATTTTGTAAAGAATATTTAAACCCCGGAAACTCGGTGAATCGGGGCCGTCAGGAGCCACCTTGAGAGCCAGTCAGGAGCCTCCACTTGACAAGCAAACAGCCCTTGGAGTGTAAGTATTTTATTTTATAATAAACCGTAAAAACTGATTGATTTGTGTGTTTTTCCCTCTCCGCAGCCAAGCGAGTAGCCCGAAGCAATAATCTTTTTTTTAAAAATTAATTTTAGTATTTTAAACGGCAGACGTGACAATATCTATAATCGGCTGTAACGGAGAACAATAAGCACTAGCCTCTAATCAGGGACCTTTTTAAGAATAACTGCAGAGGTAGTTAAATCGCCACAAATTTTAGGCCCAATTTGTCTCTTTTATCTTGTAGGCATAGATAAATTATAGGTCTATGCGTCTATGCTTGGACATATTCATAAGTGGAATGATAGGATTCTATATCATTTTCCGAGTGTGCAAGTATGTGTTCGCCTTAGAACTACTCGTATACCAAACGGTGGGAGGTGGAATCCAGATGCTGGCTTGTCTGTGGAATACCCTAACCATGTGGGTAATACATCGGCAGTTCAGAAAGGATGCTAAAGTTCCAGAAGGAGATAACAGAGGTCAACGACGTTGGGATGGCAACCAGTATAAGGATAGAAGAACCGCCACCGAATGTTCCCTTGTCTAACTGGTAGGCGGTCGGACTTGTAAGTGCGCCTTAATAGTGCGTAAACAGTGATTACGAAGTGATGTGCTTAGTTCATAGGTAATGGTGGGATTGTGCACTTGACAAACATTGTAATTAGGTTAAGTTTTACCCCATAACCATAGCTGATAGCTTGGTGTGTAAGAATTTTTGATCTTCAAATATATAATAGATTGACGATGAGCTGTCAGGTATAAGTAATTAAAAAGGTCACTGTCCAGTGTAAAGGCAGTAACTTTTTCAAAAGGGGGAGTATTGTATTAAATCGGAAATCTACTTAGATGTTGTATAGAATTAAGTATATGCCAAGGCTAGAAATAGTGATATAACACGCTTAAGGTTCATTTATATCTACAGACATCGAGCGTGTCAGACACGTGTCGTGGTAGACAAAATAATATTATTCTATAGAGTGTGTATCAACGTATTTATATCTATCGTAACACGGCCGCGCAGACGCCGACAGACACGGGTCGTGCCCGACCAGTATTCTCGGAAAGAATATTTTGTCTGCGCGGTTCATGTCTGTACGTGTCTGTGGCTGCTTGCCGGACAGTATAACTAGAGTATCTGGACCGTATAGACGTGTTTTTTTTTCTTTTTGCAATGGATAACGAAAAGCTCATAGAACTCGTAAGAGAATATAAATACCTTTATGATTTAACTGATAAAAATACAGTGACAATCAGAAAAAGGATCAGGCGTGGAACGAAATAGGAATGAAACTTAAAAGAAATGGTAAGTACATATTTTAACTGTACCTTGTGCATACATATTCCAGTGTATTAATTATGTGAAAAATAATATTTACAAATTTGAAGCTAGAAGTGAGATTCACTCTTATGACACCAGAAATAGTGCATATTTGAGTAATAAATTTCTGAGATTAAATAAAACACGGCACGGTACTAATTACTGGGCTATTAAATTTTTTAATAAAATACCTTACAGAATTCAAATTCTTAAGGACAGAAATTTTAAAGTAAGGATGAAAAACTATTTAAATAGCAACTTAGGTCAAATGTGAGTGTTTCTATTACTTTTATTTTGTTTTGCATTATATTCTTATTAACTAGCTGTACGTTTGCTTGTATGTTTGTGAGTAATATGTAGATATTACGTTCTATACTTCTTTTGTTTGACGCGTGTAAACACTGTTATGTGTATGTAACACGAGATTTGTATAAATAAAATAAAAAAATAATATATTTTATTTTACATACTCAAGTATTAAATAATATTAAAATAGTTATTAGTAGCTTAACGCTCCTTCTGGTGAATCGAAAAACCTAGCAAAATTCTCTCTGACATTGAATGCGGCAGCCTGGTAATTGCCACCCTGTCTAGGTAGGTTTGATAAAGAATGTGATGCGTTTTCTTCATTATTCGAATGTTGTGTGTAGTGTTGAGCACCACCAGATTTTATATAATTATGTAAGATACACGTTGTCATAACAACTTTGTCAGCATTATCAGGATCAAGTTGTATTGTCCTGTTATAGAGACGAAATTTTTGGGCTAAAATCCCAAATGCATTTTCGACAACTTTTCTTGCACGGGATAGTCTATCATTGAATGTGTTTTTTGTTTGGTCACATAGTTGAGGTTTAGGATATGGTCTCATTAGGTAGGTTCTTAAAGGGAATGCTTCATCTCCTATGATAACATGTGGTGCTGTAATTTCAGTGCCAGGTAAATATTTGCTTTCCGGGACGTTAAATGTGTTTGACATTAATGCTTTTCCTATGTTTGAATTTGAAAAAATACCTCCGTCACTGTTTTTTCCATAAGCACCGACATCGACACATATGAACTTGCAATCAGCGTCTACAATTGCCATCAAGACGATTGAAAAAGTTTTTTTATAGTTAACGAACTGAGATCCGGAGTTTGCCGGAGCAGTTATTACAACGTGCTTGCCATCAATAGCTCCTATACAATTTGGAAAATTCCAAGTATTCCAAAACTCCTCTTCAATTTTTCGCCACTGTTTTTTTTGTAGGGACAGGCATTGTTTCCTGCATCATTCGTTCTATTATTGCACTGCAAACCTCTTTCACTATCTTGTGTACGGTGCTTACTTCTAGTCTATAACTAAATGCTATAGAAACGAAGGAGTCCCCAGTAGCCAAAAATCTGCAAAGAACAACATTATAATATTATTATATTTGTTTCCATGTAAACAGAATGTAAAAAAGCATGGGCACTGCTGCGAGATGCCTTCAGACGTTCTATTAAAAAGAGGAAAGATACTAAAAGTGGGCAGGCTAGTGTTCCTGAAAAAAATGGAAGTACGAAGATGAAATGTCTTTTTTGTTACCGTACTTGAAGGAAAGGCCTACTATATGCCCAATTCCAACCGTACCAGCTTTTGATAATCATAACAACGCTAACGAGGAACAGGATATTGTTGAGTCACCTGAAGTTTGGCAACAAACGACTGACACATCGCCATCTACACTTGAGGTTAGTCAACAAACGGCTGGTACATTGCCAACTACATCATCACCAGCTACAACTCAAAACTACCCTCAGCCAAAGCGCAATAAACGAGGCCAAAAACAAACTGACGAAACACCTAGCACAGTACTAATGAAGTATTTATTGGATAGTAAGAAAAATACTGCACCACTGGATGACATTGTACAATTTATGGCTGGGATTACAACTATCGTGCGATCTTTTCCGCCGAGAGACAAGGCTATTGCAAAAGCCAAGATATTTGAAATAGTGTCTCACATGGAAATAGATATTCTGAGCAGTCCATCCACAAGTAATTCTATGGTATCCACGCCATTATCGTATAACACGAACTATTCAGAAAATACTCATATGCCAGATACAGTGCAGAATTTCTGCCAAGGTTATTTTTCATCAGATACAGAAGACCTGACATATGAGCACTTAAAATAGTATTAATGAATGATTCCATTTTACTTACACAATATTATATGATACAAAGAAAATCTGTAATAAATGTTACCTGAGACATACTGCTAGTTTTTCTTTTGGTGACAAGGCTTCCTTGAAAACTGTATCTTGTTTTGTTATCAGCAATTCCATTTTGTTTAGTAAAATGTCAAACTGATACCGACTCATACGAAAATATCTGAAAAATTTTTCTTCATCGTCAATAAGTTCTTTAAACAGTGTCCAATATTCTCCTTCTAATTTTCTCTTCTTGAGCATAGGATGAATGGCCATGCGTTTTCCTCTTTTTTTAATTTTATCCCGGTTTTCTTTATATAAAAGGATCCTTTGCATAAAGCTGACATAATGAGTCTTTAGAAAATTAACCATAACACAGGATGTCGATATTAGTTTAACCTCGGACGAAACTCGAAACTTAAAAATTGCGAATTTGACGTTTTAAAATCTAGTTGCTCTCGTGGGAACCGAAGGTCAGTATATAAATTGAAAAACTGCAACGTCGTGGAACGACTTTTTCAAAATTGAAGAAACATTAAATAACTTATTTGGAAGAGTACAGGGGAAAAATTAATCGCTAATTGGTGGAATCGCCTCGGTCCTCCTCGGTATAAAAAGACTTTGGAAAATACAGGGCGGGATTATAATTTTAGGGAACTGACTAGAGTTGACTTCGGGAGACCTCTTCGGGAAGTTAGTTAGAATTGTCTTCGGGAGTTCATTCCAGGAAGATAGTCCAAAAATTGGTTTCGGAAGTCCAGTTCGAGCCAGGGAGTTCACTTCGGGAAGATAGTCCGAAATTAGGTTCGGAAGGAGTTCGGGAATTTGTCCGGGAAGATTTTTTTTTTTGGTAAGTTAACTAATAATTGCATTTTGATAGTAATAGCGTGAAGCGAGAATTCCTCTCGCCCAGAAAGTCAGAATCACATAAGTATGCATACAAGTCCAGTGTGGCTCACTTTGCTGTGAGGTAAACCTCACATTTATTTGCTTTGTTTAGTGGTTTGTCTTGTGTTGGCAACTTGGCGTATTGGCATTTTTTCTGCGCCACCGGCGCTGTTTCATTATTATTAATTTTTTTTTGTGTACTCAATATACTCGTTTCATTTATTTCAATTTGTTTAATTTTTACTCTGTTTTAACTTACATCTGCTATACTCTCTATTGTTTGTGAGGTATTGTATTGGTGACGCGATGGGAGTCAAAGTGGGGAAATGTACGCGGGTGCACTGGACTAGAGAGAACCAGTATTGCCAACATGGTATATTTAATCTGGTATTTTCAACGACCCATTTAGTATTGAAAATTTGAATTTAATAGTATATTATTTAGTATTTTCAATTTTCAGCTAGTTTATGTCATCTTATTATCTAAAATCATAAAAATTCTGCTGGGTCACTAAATTTAGTGATCAGATCCTGATCATGAACAAACAGCAAAACAAAAGTAACTTGGCAATTGCAATTTTGATCTCATTTTAAAGTTCATTGGCGTTCCGTTGTTCCATCTATTGTTGCTCCGTATTCATCATTTCCTAATTCCTTACATCTCTCAGTTTAGTGTTTGTCATTTTATCGATAAATTTCAAATAAAATTCCCAAATCCCGTTTATGTGCAAAAACTTCGGCAGGAGTAGTTGAAGCATCCTCTTTTTAAAGATTGACTAGTTTTAGTAGAAAGCACCAATGGATTGCAATCAAAATGCAAAATCTGCAATATAATTTTAATGAATCGATTGGCTTCTTTGAAACGACATCTTGGAATAAAAAAACACAAAGGCAATTTAAATATTGTTTTGGCATAATGCAAACTAAACTACCATTTGTGAATTGTAATAAAATGCAAATCAAAAAAGGCGAATGATATCTTGCCCTGTACCCAGACAGCACCCTTATCTTCCTAGAATATTATCAAAATCTTCTAAAAATATTATTTATTGTCTCAGCTGTAAGTATTTTAGAGAGAGAGGAAGAGTAATATTCAAAATTTAAACAATCACCATGTAACTATAGTCAAAACTTTTAACGATAAATATGTATGGACATATGGCATTACTTTATTTGGACAGATATTTCTTAAGATTTTTATAAAAATACCTTCGGTACAAATATTCATTTAACTCATTTCATAGAACAAAATTTATAAATATAATTGTAATCAATTACATGTCAGTATAACACAATACATTTAAAAACAACGAAAAGTGTCCAGTTGCAAATTGAATGCATATTGAACTGACCCTTGCTCTATGTCCATCTCGGTCACTCTCTCTATAAACTGGTGGACTGACTCAGTCATTGTACCCGATTCTTCTACCGGTTGTTTAATGCACTCAGCATTTTGTAAAGAATATTTAAACCCCAGAAACTTGGTGAATCGGGGGCGAGTCCAGAGCCACGTTCAGAGCCAGTCGATGGCCAAGAGCCAGGTTACCATTTTGTCCTCCACAAGAAAAGTAACCCCTCAGAGGTGTAAGTATGTGTTTTATATAATAAAAATGAAAAAATCAATTGATTTGCCTCTCTGTTTTTACCCTCTTAGCAGCCAAGCGAGTAGCCCGAGAAAGTAATATATTTTTTTTTATAGTTGTTTTGGTATTTTCGATAGGAAACGTGACATGACAATATATTCGGAATAAACCTAGAATGTTCATAGAATATATACGCATATATAATATTCCTAGAAGCTATAAATATATGTATAATATTCTCCATAATAACTAAAGGATATTTTTCAAATAATATTCCTAGTACATTCTAGAATATACCACGGTAGTTTACAAGGAATAAATTTTCGTTTATTGTGCAGTTAGCGTAGCTTATAAACTCAATAATTATTATACCTACCGCAATGTAACATAGCCAATAAAAATTACTATCTAGTAGGTATTATATTATTATAAAGGGTGATTTCACTTTAAATACAGAAACTGCAGGACTAGACTTATTACCAAAAAATAAGTAGAGTTAGCTCTATATATTTTTTTCCTGCGGGACTCGGTATTCGACATATAGGGTGTTAAAGTTTACAAAAATATCTATATTTCCTGCTGTATCTTTCATAATGCGCTGGCGGAATTGACTTAATTAAATTAGACCTTTTATTGAATGTCATATTAACTTTGTGGCATTAACCAGTGGCTTGTTACTGGAGGTGCCGCCCCATTTTCCTAAGAAAAAAATACGCCACTATTTGTAGAAACATCAAATGAATGAAAAATGTTTCTTGGTGTATTTTGAAATTTAAATCTACAAAATGGATTATTGTAATTAAAATAGAAGATAAACGACTTTAAGTTAAAAAGAGGAAATTTAAATACATTGTTGGCATCTCTCATATTTTATAGTGGGTAGTGATGTAATGTACTGTACTTGCTCATTAGTTGGTAGGGTTGGAATCTAAGTCGCGTCCATACTGTGCTGGGTGAAAGGTGTATTGGGTTATATAAGAGATTTATTTCATTGTTAATATTATTATACCAAAAGTTAAGTAAATTTCGTTGTGCTTTGTCGTGTCTCGTAAGTGGTTGAAGGCCGTTTATCGAGAAAGTAAGTTTCCATTGTTATTTATTTGTTAATAAAATTAAGAGGAAACGAAGTAGTGGCAGTTCTATAAAGAGGTTAATGAAGTAACAAAGTCGCCTTCATCAAATTTATTACAAAACTCGGCTAATGAAAATGTCAGTTACAACACAGCAGTTTTTCAAGAATTATTAGTAATGAGAACTCCCAGTCAGATAAATTTTGTGATGATTATCTATTTTCAAACTCGTCAAATGATAACAGTCCTGTGTTTAATACAACAATTTCAATGTTTAAAACTAAAAGTGGACAGTTTTGAGCCACATGAAAGGGATTGTGTTTTATTTTTAGATGAAATGGCAATTATCCCAGGATCAACTTTTGATGCATCATTAAATAAATATTTTGGAGAAATTAATCTTCCTCGGCATACCGGAACAGCAACTCATGTACTTGTTTTTATGCTAGGTGGTATATCCACTCGCTGGAAACAAGTGGTGGCCTATTATTTTACTGGCGCTTCAGTAAATGGTGCCGTATTTAGAGACATTATCGCAGAAATATATTTATTTAAGAATATTAAGTCAATGCTTATAAATAATAAAATTATTAGATTAACAAGACAGACTGCAGAGAAATATAATTTACCGACAGAAGAAGTCTTAGCTGCCCATATTAATGAAATTTTGGTTTATCAAGAAAGTCCCACCTTTAAATAGACCCCAAAATTATCAGAGGCGGATTTACTGCCAAAAAATTTAAAAAATGAAAGTGTCAACTTCGACAAATGTGGTAAGCTACTCTGTTAGTAGTGCCTTAAAATTTCTTGGCGAAGAACTAAAAAAACATATTTGACCCCTGCTTGGTTTTTGCACCAAATCGAAAAGTGGTTCTTCTTAATGACATCCAGGCATCCATCGTGTGCTCTAAGCAAATTCAATCTAAAAGTATACAATGAATCAATTCGGTTTTTAGACTTCATGGAATTAATGTCAAGTATTGAGGTTGGCTATAAAAAGATTTGGAAACCTTCACAGACAGGATTATTAATCTCAACACAATCAATATTAGATGTGCAAAGCTACTTATTGGACACGGGAGGTTATAAACTTATTTTGACCAGTAGATTTTCGCAAGACTGTCTAGAAAATTCATTTTCTGTCCTGCGAAGTAAGCAGATAGTCCCAAATGCTGTTTAAATGAAGAACAATCTAAAATTAATCTGTATATCTCAATATTTGAAAAATGTCTGCAGAAGCTCCTATGAGGACGACGAACGTGAATTTCTTTCAGGCTTTTTGGTCACCATAACAAAAAATATAACAACTATCTATGAAGAAGTTAAGGTTCCTGCTAACCTAGAAGAACCAAAATTTAATCTTAGTTTTAGTGAATTAAATTCTCTTTATAATGTGTGCGGAAATGTTGCTCAAAGTATCGTTAAAACATCAAAAACTTGTACAAACTGTGTACAGGCTGTTGGTTCTAAAACGCCGATTTATAAAACATTTTCAAAATTTAGCGTACTTAAGAGATTTAGAGAACATTCACTCTCTTTTTTTGCAATGAAGCGGTATTTTGTTTCTTCTTGCAGATGGTGTTATTACCTTATTAAAAATGCCCGCATGAAAATGTCACGGCGCACAGCGCCATCTAATATTATATTACAGAGGCTGCGTTTGTAACCTAGTATTGTAAAAAACTAAAAAGCAGCACTTGTTAGTTGTTAACTGTGGGGCATGTACGCATGTTGTTGTGTTCTCCCAAAAGTAAAAATAAGGTCCTTCGAGTTTAACAATAAAAGTTATTAGGAGAAGTGAGTATTATTTAAAAAGGACTCCTAGTAAACCAAAACATATACAAAACATATTGTAAATGCTTTTAGTAGATTCTTTTCTAGTAACTATTCATCTGCTGCAGCCCAAAACAATCGTTGTAATGATGGCAATTCTAATATTTTATATATTGAAAATATTTCTGAAAACGAAACCTACCTTGCACTTAAATCGTTGAAACCTAAAATGACAACCGGGCCAGATTTCATTCCATCTTTCCTTCCTAAAGATTGTGCTTCTGTGCTATGTAAGCCAGTAAATTTTCTTTTTAACTTAATTCTTAGTACATCGACTTTTCCCAACAACTGGAAACTATCCCGAATATGTCCAATTTTTAAAAGTGGAGACAGATGTGACATCTCTAATTATCGTCCAATTACGATAATTTCTAATTTGGCCAAAGCTTTTGAAACTATAATCCACTCCTCTATATACAATCATGTAAGTAATATCATTAGCCCATGTCAACATGGGTTTATGAAGGGCAGATCTACCAATACTAACCTACTCTCAATAACACAATATATATCAGAAACCCTTGATAATCAAGGTCAAGTAGATGTCATTTATACTGATATGACGAAAGCCTTTGATCGTCTACACCATAAGATTCTTATAGACAAACTTGATCACGTAGGTGTTTCTGGTAAGTTGTGTCAACTATTTAAGTCTTACCTTCACGGCAGACTTCAATTTGTACAATGTCAAGGATTTAGCTCATCTCAATTTATAGCACTATCTGGGGTTCCTCAGGGGTCAATCTTGGGTCCTTTGTTATTTAACATTTATATAAACGATATATCTTCCTGTCTCGATGTTAAGTACCTACTATATGCTGATGACATGAAAATCTACCGGTCAGTATCTAACGTTGATCATGGTGAATTGTTGCAGAATAATTTAGAACGAATTAATGACTGGTGCAAGTTGAATCATCTCAATTTAAACATTAAAAAATGCAACGTTCTGTCATTTTCTCGCAAGCAGAGCACATTGGTCTTTCCTTATAACTTGGATGGCATCCTTCTTTCAAGACCCCTAACATTCAGTGATCTAGGAGTTACCTTTGATCCTAGACTCTCATTTACCGCTCATATAAGTGCAATCGTTACGAAAGCCAGCAAGAATATGGGTTTTATTATACGCAATTCGAGAGAATTCCAATCGGTGGATGCATTACTTTGCCTGTACTATGCTTTTGTTCGCTCCAAACTGGAATACTGTTCTTCTGTTTGGTATCCTAAATATGGCAATCAGAAGTATATGATTGAATATGTACAGAGAAAGTTCTTGAAACACGTATATTTTAAGCTGCATGGATTTTATCCACCTATAGGTTATCCCCATGATATGTTATTGGCAGAGTACAAAGTTAACAGCCTAGATTCCCGTAGACTCTGTATTGCTATGATTATATTGTTTAAGATCGTTAATAATTTGATGGACTGTCCTGAAATCCTGAACAGACTAGAATTCAATGTACCTCGCTTGAACTCTCGGCATCGTGACACCTTTAGACTGCCTTTTCCGAAAACGCATATGTTATCATCATCTCCATTGTATCGGATGTGCATGAGTTATACGTCGCTCCAAGGTTCAATAGACTTGTTTTTTTCATCTGTTTCCAAAATCAAGACTATAATATTGGGATCTTAGTATTCCTTTTTCTTGTTTTAATTTGTGCTATTTATGTGTTTTAAATCTTTTACTTAACTTAACTTGTTTAGTTTGTCCATTTGCTTGCTTTTTACGATTGTTTTTGTTTTATTATCTTAACTTTATATATGTAAATACTATGTGTGTAATTAGCCTGCCCGGTAATTGGTAATTTAGCTGTTGGGCAGATGTATCTTAAAATAAATAAATAAATAAAAACATATGGAAAGTGTTTTTACAAAGTTTTTTGCTATGTATCTTAACAAAACATAAATTTAAGTTTTTCTTAAAAGAAACGTCTGGTTTAAATTTAAATGTACCAAATTGTCATTAGATCAAAAATAAAATTACTAAAGATTTATTATCTTCCGATTAAAAATAGCTTCCAAAAAATGCCAAAAAGCATCAAAGAAGCTTGCAAGTAAAAGTATTGCTGGACATTTATTGTAACAAATATTATCACTAGTATTTGTTTTTGTAACATATACCCAATAAATTTCATTGTGTAATGTAAGTATGTTTAATTTTACCTGCCTAGAAAATAAAAACCAATGGTTGCTATTGTTATATATTTATCCTCCCCAATTGCACAAGTAGGTTCTACATTCATACATTATTTAAAATCGCTTTCCAAGGGAGTTAGTTACTTGCTTAAAATCTGTGCGTAATTTATAAGAAAAATTCTTTTGTATTTATTTTTTATAAAAGTTAGTTTTAATTTGACATTGGATGGGCGGGGTTTAAAATAGAGTCACTGTAACACAGTCTAAGCATAGTACCCTACGGGGAAATCGACCTGGATACACCTTTTGCTATAAGTACTTTTTAATTTTCACTTTTTAGTAGATACTTCAAAAAAAGTTTGCATATAATATATATTTCTTTCAGGAGATGCTAATAAAGACAAAAATATTATGTCCAATATTATTAAACAAAGGAGGATTTTAAAAGACTTCGAATAAAAACTTGATGTAATGTGCTCTACATTGGATGAAATTAAAATTCTACTATCACCTGTAGTAAATGAAAAAGGGAATACTGATGAAAGTGGTTCCATTAATGAAACAATTGATATACAGTGCGTAACTTCAAGTGAGGGTCAGTTTTTTACGTGTAATAGTACATGTTTCCTTAAATACGAATCTGAAATTCTTTTTTTTTAATCAAATAAATACTCGAGTTATAATTAGTTTTGCAACAAAAGCCGGGTCGCGTGGTAATTTATTTGTTAGTTCTCGGAATGGATGGGCCAGAAAGTAAAATATTTCAGTCAACACTAATTTATCGGAAAGTCGATGGTTTTCAAGTAGGCTTAACGTCGCCAAGACCGTCCTTCGGGGAAGGCCACACGTTGGCAGTATTCTTTGAACAAGTTCACTTACAGTCGGGGCCATGTGACATCTGTTGCGTCCGGGAGGCGCCAGCGTAGCCAGGGGACAGAACAAAGAAACCCATATTTGTAATAACCCGCGAAATGCATTCCAAAGAACGTAGTAATTCCAAGAATAAGTTGTTAGAATGTTGTGAGGAAAAGAAATAGCTGGATTTTAGACGGATTGTCCAAGCTATAAGAATAGAGTAAATAAGGTTGACTAATCCGTCCCGTACTGCTACGCGGAGTCACTAGAGGAAGGCTAGGGTTATTTGTAAGTTTAGTCTCAAAATTATTTAGATAACTATTAACATGGCATAGTTATGCCAAAGCGTCCCGACATTTAGGGTTCCCGCCAGTAAGATAAGAACAGAACGTCTGGACCCAAGAAATGGGCGTGTCGAAGCGAAGTGTCGAATTCAGGAGAAATATCCGAAAAAAGGGCAGTTAGTTAATTAATAATGGATAACATTTTTCCAAATTTTGCTTTGGAGCGCGCATTCCTCGAATCTTGGTACGCTGTCGCGTATAAATAATCTAATTAATAATGGTGTTCGAGCCGTTGTGTTGTTATTTTGTTTGTTTGTTTTGTTTATTGTTATTAAAACCCTTCCTGGAAGTTTCGGTGTTTCTTTTTGTTTCTCTCAACTTCAGTGTCACCCTGAATAGCCAGCCACTGGATTACGTTCTACGTAAGCAATAGAGGGTAAGTGCCTGAAATTCATTCTCTGAACATACAACATTTCTAAGTTCCCATTCCCATTTCCCATTCCGAGAATTAAATAGTAAACTCTTGTGAAATCCAGACTCGTTATGATACTGGTCATAACGAAAGATAGATAGATAAAGAAGTAACCCCTCAAGTTACAGTTTTTAAACTGCGCTTTAATGGTTGTTGTGTACGCCGCCACTCAACGGAGTAAACCAGCGCTCCCAGAATTTACGTATGACGTTGTATTCCTCATTTACGGCGCGGCGTCGCGAGTTGCTTTTATACCAATTACATTGTGCGAAGTTAAAAAATAATTTAGCAAATCAGATTGTTTTCGTATAATTTACGGGCTTATTATTTTAAAGCCATCATATTTTTTTGATATCATTGTGGTAGAAAAATCAAACTTGTAAAAAAAAATATTTTAAAATAAAATAAAAATTTACATGATTTATTAAATATTAACTAATATTGGTACGTTGATACGCTACTAATTGTAAATATGTTTTTTTTTAATAAACTACGCAGCGAAGCTAATGAAAAATAATTTAGTGACTGCTTTTCTATGACAACGACGTGTTATTTCAGTCACCACTTTTTTATGTCAATGTTTGTCTATAATAATTATTATAGTTTATGGTTGTTATTGGATATATCTGACGCCCTGCTTTGTTTTTTTGTTGAAATGCCGAAAAAAGTCAAGAGTTTCTCCGAGAAATTATAGAGTAAACCGCTTTCGTGTTTGTGGAAAGTAAAGAGTCGAGAATATACTGACCGGAATATGATATCTCAAGCCTACGACATTTTGATTGAAAAAGTCCTGACTGTTGACCTCGAAGCCACTAGAGATACGGTTGTAAAAAAATTAATTCGCTACCCACTACGTACAGCCACGTAATCAAATTGTCAGATTCCATCAGTCTACAACGATAGCAGGGAGCGTGTAGTGCTGGTTATTAAATATTATTCGCACATATATTTTACAAATGCCGAAGATACAAAAGTGTTTGTCTTTGAGCGAATAGGCGAGAATTTTAGAAGAACATGATAAAGGAATGACCGTTAGTGCTTTATCTAGAAAATACGGGATAGCAAAATCGACTGTTTGTTCTCTTAAAAATAAAAAAACAATTAATTATTAACGTAGTCAGCAATACGTTGAAGCCATCAAAGAATGTGCTCTTAAGAAACCAGAAAATCCAGAATTAGAAAAACAGTTATATAATAATTGGTTCCTGAAGCAAAGAGAGATGAATATCAGGAGAAATGCTTAAACAAAAGTCTGAGTAAGCGTTTGAACATTAATACCTTCATTGCAAGTGATGGGTGGCTCCAACGCTTTAAATGTAGACAAGGTGTCAGATTTCTGAAAATTGCAGGTGAGAAATTATCTTCTAATGCTGAATTCGTCGATTCCTTCAAAGAAAAGTTTAAAGAAATAATCCAAGAGCATGGTTTGAATTCTAACCAATTGCATAACGCCGACGAAACCGGATTATACTGGCAGTTATCGCCTGATAAAACATATGTTTCTATTAATGAAAAAACTGCTCCTGGTATAAAAACATCGAAAAGAGGATAACTTTTTTGGGTTGTTCAAATGATTCAAAAACTGAAGCCATTAATAATTGGAAAATCAAAAACTCCGATATGTTTCAGGAATTTCAAGAATCCTTTGATATATAGAAACACAAAAATCGCCTGGATGACAGGTCAAATTTTTAAGGATTGGTTCTTCGCAAACTTTATCCTGGAGGTAAACTGTTTATAGCCCTTTAATTCTGATTTTTACATACGTAGTTTAATTTTTAGGTGAAATCATTTTTGCGAAACATGAATTTGCCACAGAAAGCAGTTCTGCTCTTAGATAATGCGCCATCACATCCATTTGCTGAAAAGCTCAAAACTGCAGATGACAAAATTTTCGAAATGTTTCTTCCACCAAATGTAACTCCTTTGATTTTATAGAATAATATAGACATTATAAGATACATGATTGATTACAGGCTCAATATAAATCGACAGATGTGGAAGAGTGGAATGAAGATGTAAATGAAGAAGGAGATAGAACGGAATCACAGGAAGAATCAGATACCAGTGAGATTGAAGATAATAAACCACCGGTTATCACGATACCTCATGCTACAGCTATAAAGGCATTGGATGGATACTGCAATAGAATGGTTTAAACAAAATATGATCCAGGTGATATAAGCACCTTAAAAAGAATCCACGAAAAAGCTGTGATGGCGAAAATAAAACAAAACGAGAGGGAGGTACAATTTGTAGATGCTTTCCATCTACAACATCCAAGCAATGAGGGAAGTTCCATTTATCTTCAAAACCATATGAATTTTTTTTTCATTCAGAGGCAGTGATGAGAAACTGAAACCGAACACATAATTATTACTTGAACAAATCGACTTGTGCAAATTGCATAAACGTGTAAACGGGCCGTTACGTACAAGTGACGCGTATGACTATATCGTTTTGTGAAAATCTGCTCGTATAGTACCGTTGTGTGGTGTAAATGTACGAGTATAACCTTATGAAGTTATTTATTTTAGTATTTACTGACGGTACACACTGTACCGTGTTTTCTTTTTCAAGTTTTTAAGTGATATTATGAAAGAGCATCAAGAAAGAGCTGACATGATTAGAGCCTACTTTCTGCCCGACGAAAACGATTCTACTGTAAGACGATATCAGATAGATTATCCCAAAGAGCAGTACCTCACGGCGGGTGATGTGAAATTTGCTTTTTAATAATCTTTTCTTTAAATTATGAGATTTGGCAACGATGCATAACCCAGTTGTCAATTGTGCATGCGCTGCAGTCTAACACATGCCGTTGTTTGAGATCACACTAGCTTGTACAGAGGCGGAGTAGGATAATTAATAAAAAGAGGTAAAAAAAAATAGTAAGTTTTCATGACGGAATTTGAAGAACTAAAGTATTGATACGTGTCAAAGGTAGCATCTGTGTAAATATGATGCCCATTTAAGGTTCACTCTGTATACCATGATGTAGTGGCAGCTTGATCCACTTGCTTCAAGAACTACGTCTAGAAGCCTAAAGAAATAGATCAGGACGGAGCGTATGATATTTTGGTAGTTAAGGAGATGATATAATTATATAAAAAATATATATCTTTGAATACATGTTACATTTTACTAAAAGCCATATAACATTGAACTGTATGTTTATAAAATAAACCTTAGAAGAAGATATTCCTGTTTAATATAAAGCATATGCATATAACAAGAAGAAATAGTAAAGACCCCCACACAAGACCTACCAATGACTTACTTAGACGACTTGGATAAAATAGAAAGTTATTTTGAAGATAAAAACGCATGGGATAAATTTGTAAGTTAAATCTATATATTTCTGCAGAACTATTGAATGATAAAGCTAGGAATTAAGTTGAGAATTAGTCAATGTTACCAAATTAAAAATATATTAACACATTAATGTAAATACGCCTTAAATGTAAATATGCCTTATCCGAATATTGCTCCTTTTCGATCTACAGGGTGTTAAAGTTGAAAAAATATTTTCGATTTTTTTTAAATATCATTGAGCATCTTTGAACGGATTGTCTTGAAAGTTTGTACACCTATGTTTTCTGAGGTGGTAATTACGGAAATGGTAACTATTTTGCAATCACATCTAGGTTGCGCTAGTTGTAGTGTTCCGTCGGAGTAAACATATGTCAAACTTTTTGTACTTCAAAAATCTGAATTTCCAATAAGAAATTATTAAACTACGTTCAATTCTAAATAAAAAAGATATACCTGTTAAAAATCGATAAACTTAACCGTTTTCGAAATAAGAACGATTTACTATTTCTTTACAAAATTATTTGTTTGAACGTACGCCTTTAAATAAGATGACTTAATTACGAATTAAGACAAACACAGTAACAACTGAAAATTTTATTATACTTAAGTCTAATTCCAAAAGATTCTCAAAGTGGCGACCATTGTTCTCAATACATTTTTTTATTCTCTCGTTATAATTTTGTCTGACACTGAATAGACTTCTTTGTTGGTCTCTGATAATGTTAACAGATTCTTGTATTTTTGCTCACAGCTCTTCTCGAGTATGTATAACATCTGTATAAACTAAAGATTTAACGTTACCCCAGAAATAAAAATCTAGGGGATTTAAATCAGGGCTACGCGCAGTCCAACGGTTTCGAAAACTTATATCAAGATATTCTCTTACTGGTCGGGAGTAATGTGCGGGAGCATGTGTAATGTGTAGATCGAAAAGGAGCAACATTCGGATAAGGCATATTTGGCTTAATCGCTCTATGTTGAGGTCAGCAACATGCCCTTAAGCTATGTCCCATTATTAATGAATCGCCCTGTATAAAATAAATATACTAAAACTTGAATGTTTTAGAATATGATTCGTAATATAAACAAAAAACCGAACGTGCTTTAATCCCGGAAGATGACATAGAAGCAGCTCTCAGAAGATGTCAATAAGACTAGCTGCTGCAAACTATAATGTAAAAAGGTCTACCTTTTTCAACCTTTAAAAAAATATCATCAACCCCATAGAACCGATCATGATTTAGTAAACAACAGTGGCGAAGAAAGAGTTATCATAAGGCGTGAGAATTTCCTCTTTCTAAATACGCATCTAGGCAAATTTTTAATGAAGATGAGGAGCAACAATTCTAGCCATTTGTAATTCAGCCTTCCCACATGCATTATGAACTTACATACAATAATGCAAGATTATTATATGCTTGCAGTCTGGAAAAACAGATTTCAGAATCCTGGCATTTAAATAAAAGGGCTAGTAGAGAATGGATTGGTTTTATGCTACGACATCCAAAAGTATCGTACCGAAGGCCTGAAAATACAAGTCTTTCCCGTGCAGTCGCAACGAAGCAGACTCATTCACATCAAACAGAAGTTCTGCTATGAACATTAAAATACTCTCTGATGTACGAATAATCAAGACAATCTTACAGATATCAAAGTAGAAGAAGTAGTTTTTAAAGTGATTGAAAATAAACCAAAAGTTATAACTCCATTTTTATCACACCATTACCAAAAGCTGATCCGCGAAAGGGAACTAGACAAAAATGTCAGATCATGCAAGTCCAGAAAAAGAGAAAGGCGAGGGGGAAACAGATACAAAATGCGAAATAAAGATAAGAAAGAGAGAAAGATTACAATCGTCAAAAATCGAGCAGAATATACGTTTCCTGCGAGTTAAATGTAACAAAATTATAGAGGATTTATAATTTAAGAAATACCTGAAATGACGGTCTCGAATTCTATGTTTAAGCGAGTATTTTACTTAGATCCATATCCATAAACATAAAGAGATTCCTAAGCGCCTCGCTAAGCCCCGGCACAAACTATAAAGCTCCTCAAGATTCTTCCTCAGTGGAGGAAGAAGCATGCGCGAATCTCACGGCCCGCTCTAAAACCATCAACTGCTAGTTTCAAGTTAACCGCGACTCGCGACCGAGTCACTCCACTGTCGTATAATCTGAACGAGCGAACTTCAGATTTCGACTATCTTTCGAATCCAAGTTCCAACGCCCAGGACGACGCTCCAGCGCGAGATGTCCAGGCAGCAAGCGAAGCAACAAANCAAAGTAGAAGAAGTAGTTTTTAAAGTGATTGAAAATAAACCAAAAGTTATAACTCCATTTTTATCACACCATTACCAAAAGCTGATCCGCGAAAGGGAACTAGACAAAAATGTCAGATCATGCAAGTCCAGAAAAAGCTCGAAGTATACATGCATATTACTTTTTTCGGATTTATACACGCTCTAGATGTTCGAAAGTCCCGGTCTGTAGAACATTTTTGACTTCGGCCTTACGTGTTTCTAAAAACGAATGAATATTATACTTAAAAATCTTCAGAGGTGATACCCCTAGAGAACGACGAGGGGGAAACAGATACAAAATGCGAAATAAAGATAAGAAAGAAAGCATTAGAGCGTTTCTAAAAAATCTTCCTGCTGTAGAAAGTCATTACAATCGTCAAAAATCGAGCAGGGCATACGTTTCCTGCGAGTTAAATGTAACAAAATTATAGAGGATTTATAATCCAAGAAATCCTGAAATGAAGGTCTCGAATTCTATGTTTAAGCGAGTATTTTACTTAGATCCATATCCATAAACGTAAAGAGATTCCTAAGCGCGTCGCTAAGCCCCGGCACAAACTACATAGCTCCTCAAGACTCCTCCTCAGTGGAGGAAGAAGCATGCGCGAATCTAAAACCATCAACTGCTAGTTTCAGAAGTTAACCGCGACTCGCGACCGAGCCACTCCACTGCAAAGTCGCCTTGAAACTAAGCCATTCCGTTGATATGCTTCTAAAAATAATCATGTTACAGATATGACAAATCACTTTCCTGGCATAAATCACCTACAGTGTCAACATAAAGTGGTCCAAAAAAAGAAAAATATTATGAATGAAAAAATTTCATTTCGAGATGGCAATAAATGGTTACGAGTAGAGGAATTTCAATCATACTTGTACAAAGAAAACTTTGATCCTTGTACACCATTCAAAAAGGCATGTATTCTCCAAAATTAAAAAAGAAACTCATCCGAAAACGTTCAGTGCAGAAGAGTAAATTGGAAGACAGGAAAATTGTTAGAAAACTGAACATTTAAGACAGCAGCTGCAGTATGTAAAAGAAGAATACCGTTGGTTTTATGTGAACCTTCTGACCCAGGAAGAAGTGGCAACCAAAATACGAAGAACAAATTGCGACAGAAATTTTTATTTTAAATTAAAAAAATTCTAACACCTCATTTTTTAAATATTCTTCATGAAAGAAAGTATTATGTATAAATAAATAAACAAAATCTAGATCAAACTAAATCTTTTTAATGTAATTTTACTTTTTTTAAGTATACTCCCTCCCCCCTACATCTTTATTTTATTTAAACTCTCGCGAGTTACGCGATTCAGACCTTATGTTGTCTTTGCCTTAGAGTCGAGGGAAGGAAGTTGATGACTGAACGAGAAGGGAGAAAGGTCGACACTAATTAGTCTAGGAAAGTTTCTCAAAGAAGAAGCATACGAACTCGACCCCGAGCTTTACCAATTTTGTTTATTGTGCGTGTATACCCGTGTAATAGCGACAAAAGGGAAGACAAATAGTGCTATTTCCTCCTCCTACAACTGCTACGGACGGAGAGGATATAAATTCAAGAAAATCACTGGTAAGGACCACAGGTCTCGCCGCCGCAAACTTTTCTCTATTACTAGATTAAACATTTATAATACTTTTTTGTTTTTATCAAGTGATTTAATTAAAATAAAACCATTTTTTTTCAATCATTCACTGTTTTTATTTTGTAGAAACCTTTAAGTGAAATGTTTGCATAATATTTTAAATGAAGCTATCGTAAACTTACATTTAGTTTCAATAATTTCTTGCAGTATTTTTATTTTCTTCTGCTGAATTTGGTTCTCACCAACACTTTCTCTGAGTTTTTTTTAATTCTGTTAATTTCTCTTCTTTTATTTATAGCTGCCTTTTTCGGAGTCTGTATAATTCCTTGGCTTCGGTTTTTTTTTCTCTCAACTGATGAAGTCGTAGTTGAGGGAAACAGATGATTCTTTATCACAGTAATTGTAAAACAGGGTGTACTTCACCCTGTTTTGGTGCTATATTAACAACAGCACCAATTATGAAAGACATTACGGAGGTATTATTAATACTTTTGCCGTCTTTAAAAATATCATCCATTATTTCATAGTACTGCCACTAAATGCCACCTGTCTCAGTGGTTTTTTATTATTATTATCTAAAATTTGTCTGTATGTAGGTCCCAAATTTCTATTTTTTTTTATCTACGCTACTCATCAGGATCTATTTGATAACCATTTTCAATTATTACTTTCGATATCTCTAGCCAGAGCATTTTTTACGTCAAAATGTCAAATTACTTTTAATCATCTATGAACATACACACAGTTACACACACAACATTCTAATCTAACCCCAAATATTTTGTGGGATAATAGCTATGATGGATGCTATAAAAGGAGCAAATATTACCGAAAAGCAAAAGGAAACTAGTATATTAATGAGTATATTAATGAAAATAAAAATAGTTTAACTAGTAAATTTTCATCCACATATACTCACAAAAATGATATGGAAAATTGGATAGATTTAGCAAATATATTAAACAGTGCACCAAAAAAAAGGGGGCAAAAAAGGACTGAAAGAGTTGGAGAAAAGTGTATCATAATTTATTTTAATTATGTACATTGTCGTAATTATTTAAAAAATAATGACCATAGCATAGAATCGAAGTGCTGTTAATACCTAAATATTTAACATTTATTTCCAAACATAAAAATTAATTGTTATTTACACATACCTTTAAAGATATGTCCAAATCTAATGGACGAAGTTTAGGTCTTAAATATGGCTCCAGAATTTCAATAACATATTCAAATTACTCTTTCGATAATATAAATATTTTTCTAAACTTTTCATTGCCCAATTCTCTTAAAGGGTCCCTAATATCTAATTCTTTGATTAGAAATAAGTTGATTAATTCATGCATTTAGGTTACATGTTATGTAAAAGACAAGAGAGTATTATATTTCCAGTCCCAAAATGTTGTCAAAACGTTAATTAAATTGAATATTTGTATCTTACATAAACATCGTCAATCCTATAGTTTTTACGTTTGTTTACAGTTTTTACCGCAATTCCTATGGTTTACACCGATCACATAAAAGCGAGTTATAATTTGCGCATAGGATCTCTAATCGAACAGTCAATACACTTTTATGATTTTCCTTCGCATCAACGTCTTAAGCATGTGACCTTCAAATATGTGAAGACTTGAGAATAGAACTCCAGTACTTGGATTCTGTGCTCTATCGTTTTCCACATAACGAATTCTACAGTTGATTTCGACATGTACCGTCGATTGTAGTTTCAAACGGCATTCTGTATACATGTGGAAATAAACATCTGGTTACTTCGGTTATTAACTACAAATTCTAAATACATCGATAGTTTAGCGACTTTTGAAAAATTACTAAAAATTAAGATAGTGACAGTTGGCACTTGTCAATAATCAGGTTTTACATTATTTACAAGATGCCAACCCGGAGGAACCGGAGCCGCAGAATAAAGGTGCAATTAAAAAGAGAACAAAGAACAAGCCACCTGAGACAGCGAACAGACCGTGTACGCGAGCTCAAAAATCTATTTTTTGCACCAATAAAAGTAAGTCCATCGAATGTAATTCCAGTAGAAACTAGTAATTCTTACAGAAAAATTGAAATTACATACTGTGTAACACTTCATAAACTTATTAACTGAAAATTAAAATAAATGTTATAAAATTAAGTGCCGATATATTTGAACATTCTCGTGTTTGTTAATTACCCCCTTTTGCCTTGTCAATTGCCAGATTACATCAGATGGATTGATATTATGTATTTCACCTAAACTACATTAATAGCAGAGGTCAATGACGCTGAGATTCACAAACTAATCAAAGTTCTTTAAAAAATGGTAACTTTTTAATATTTGAAACTAGAAAGGCAGGCAAACTCCGCTGACGCGGAGTTTGACCTTACTGTCGGGCCTTCGGCCCTCGGGCTGCGCTGTGCGCGGCCCGAGCACCGCTCCGCGATGCTTTCCTCGCTGGTTAGTAGATATAACATTTTTTGAAACACCCTGTATATAAAAGTAAGATGAGAATGTTGTCACTGATAAATACTTTTTTATCGTTTCTTCTAAAATTCATATTATCTAACGCTTTAATTTATTTTGTTGTATTTTTCGACAGGTCAAAAATGTCACACCTTATCAATAAATTAATTATACAATTAATTTAATCCTATTTAATAAAACAATTTTGTTTGATAATGCATTATTCGAGTAAGATATACCTAATTACTTAATTTATACAATTATGAATTATTTTTAAAGCGGATAGTTTACCACATTTCACGTATGATAAAAAGGTTATCAAACAGCAAACAGGGCAATGGATAATTGAAAATTTTAAAATCACTTAATGCAGATGTACTGATTCTGAGAATTCTGATTTTTAATCATAAAAGCTCCTTTTGTATATAAAATCTCAATTATCACTCTGAAAGTATGGCTATCGGTTTCCAAAAATCGCACATTAATGAACGTTTATGTTATACCTTCTTTTGATGTTACCGTTTCTTTCAAATAACTGTTTCGTATGCGGTCAAAATGTCACAAAACTACAAACATCTTATGGACCATTTAATATTAATTAGGTAATTAATTACCAATTTTAAATGCAAAAAACAAGACCTACTAGTATA
>NW_019417836.1:0-494 GCF_000390285.2 Anoplophora glabripennis
TTTTTAAATGGCCCATCATCACGATCTTTCGTTAGTTAAAATAAGAAATACGGGATCTGTTTGGAAAATAACCGAACTCTATTTTCGGTTATTGGAATTATGTCAATCGCATATCACTAAATGCCGCCATTCTTTGCTAGTATTTTTGACTCCGCGACTTTCACAAGGGTAAGCATCACCCCAAAATATTTAAATGGCATTGGGGATTGAGTAATATTTCTTTTGAAAGCTCTTACAATTCTCTTTAAAACAGACTTTAAATTTTATAATTCCGCCCAATACTTATTAAGAATTTTGATTTTAAAGTTGAAACTTATGTACAAACAATTAGTAACGGTAAAAATGTCAGTCATTCGAGTTAAGTACGCCAATGGTATAAATTTAGTATTTCTTGCGTTACATTGGTTTTTGGCGATTTGTTATCAATTTCGTAAAAAAACACAATTGTAAAAAACAGATGAATGCTATACACACACAATGAACGTAAAATTAGT
>NW_019417836.1:504-10121 GCF_000390285.2 Anoplophora glabripennis
TTTTTTTCTGATGAAGCCTGGTTTCATTTAAGTGGTTACGTAAACTCACAGAATATGAGAATGTGGTCTTCTGAAAAACCAGATAACTTTTTTGTCGAGGGCCCTCTACACGCTCAAAAAATTGGAGTTTGGTGTGCTCTCAATCGAAGGAGGATTTATGGACCTATTTTTTTTAATGGTACTCTTACTGCGCAAAGGTATAGAGAAGAAATTATCGCTCCTTTTGTTAACCAGCTGGAAGAAAACGAAATTACAAACTTTTACTTTCAACAAGATGGCGCAAGGGCACATACGGCAGGCGAGACGATGAATATGTTGAGGGAAGTTTTCCAAAATCGACTAATAAGTCTCAATGCTGAACATGAATTTCCACCGAGGTCATGTGATATTACGCCGTGTGATTTCTTTTTGTGGCCTTACCTTAAAAACACTATTTTTGAACTGCCTATTCCTGATTTAAACCATCTGCAGGCTCGACTTATAGACAAGATTCGTGAAATTAACAATACCCCGAGCATCTTAGAAAATGTCTTTAATTCTTTGAGGAACAGGTGTGAAAAGTGCTTGGAACAAGGAGGGGGACACTTTCAGCAGCTGCTTTAATGTATTGTTATAACAAGGAGGGGGACACTTACCGCAGCTCCTTTAATTGTTTGTTATTGTTATCACGATTATTCTTTAAAATAAAGTCATTAACGTTATTGAAACTGACAGCTGCTATACAGCTACTCCCTACGTCCAATGTGTCAGAGCCAACTTCGACCATTTGAACACTCGTTACAAACAATTAGTAACGGTAAAAATGTCAGTCATTAGAGTTAAGTACGCCAGTGGTATAAATTAAGTATTTCTTGCATTACATTGATTTTTGGCGATTTGTTACCATTTTCGTAAAAAAACACAATTGTAAAAAACAGAAATTAATGCTATACACATACAATGAACGTAAAATTAGTGGATTCCATATTATTTTGTAGTATTATTTGGAAGCGTTGGTTGGTAGTTTATTTGATTGTGTTTTTGAAAATTAAACACTATGGTTTATTCCATTACGGAAAGGGGAGATATCATTTCGATTTACTTTATGAACAATAAATGTGCGAATAGAACAGCTCAGCTATTTAATGAACAACATCAAGATCGACATGGCACGAGGAAGTATGTTCTAGAGTTAGTAAAAAAATTTCAAGAGACAGGGAACGTAGCCAATAAAAAACGAGAAATTGAAAAACCTATAGTTAATGAAGCTAGTGAAGTTGCAGTTTTGGTACAAGTTCATCTTCATCCTACATTAAGTAAGAGGCAGCTGGCATCTGTGTCTGGGATCAATCGAACTAGCATAGAAACAATTTTGAAGAAAAATAAATTCCATCCATACAAAATACATTCAGTCCACGAACTTCCTGAGGATGATTATAACCGTCGTTTGCAATTTTGCGAAATAATGAGTGAGCGAGCAGGGAACGATCCACAGTTCCTTTTTAACATCTGTATTTCCGATAAATGCAGTTTTTTCTTGAACGGGACGGTAAATCGTCACAATTGCCGCTATTGGTCCGATTCAAACCCAAGAGTTTTTCACGAGGTGCATACATAGCAACCGGAAAAATTAAATGTATGGGCTAGAATTTTCGGTGACCGGCTGGTGAGTCCTTTTTTTCTACCTGGTAATTTGACTGGTATTTGCAATTACTGGAAGACGCTATTGACCCTGCCTTGACTAATATTATTGAAAATGTTCCAGAGTATGATGACCATTTGGTTTTTCAACAGGACGGTGTTCCTCCGTATTATGCGTTAATTGACCGTCAGTATTTGGACCAACGTTTTCTACGGAATTGGCTTGGGAGAAGAGGCAGCATTGAGTGGCCTCCACGATCACCGGATTTATCGCCCCTTGATTTCTTTTTGTGGGATACCTAAGAAGTAAAATCTATAAAACACAGCCAGCGTCGCTGGAAGATTTGCGTCAAAGAATCGTCGACAAATGCCGTCGAATCACTCCGGAAATGCTTCGGAATGTGCGCGAACGTTTCGAACAAAATCTCTATTCTTGTATGGAAGCGGGCGGTCATCAGTTTGAACATTTAATCAACTAAGTAGTAAGTAAGCAACTAAACATAATTTAAATTTTAAAATGCAAATTTTTTTCAAAGTATTGGGCGGAATTATAAAATTTAAAGTCTGTTGTAAAGAGAATTGTAAGAGCTTTCAAAAGAAATATTACTCAACCCCCAATGCCATTTACATATTTTGGGGTGATGCTTACCCTTGCTTGGGGGTGAAAGTGGCGGAGTAAAAGATACCAGCAAAGAATGCTCCCTTTAATCTAAAATCGACGGGTTTAAACGTTTTTCTACAATCTTGACGCAGTTCCTGAGAATGGCTCTGTTATATTTTCATTTGGCCAGCCTGTATACGTATTTTTCTTGTATGTGTTCTCTAAAAGATTGTAAAAGTTTAAATTAGATTCTAAAGACAGATTAGCAGCACTTGTAATGCTATATAATGATAAAGTAATTGAAAAGTTTATTTAAGACAGAAGCGGAAGAATGGACAGCTATAAAACTTTTGTTGAGCACATTTTTCCTATATTTCCTACTTAACATAAAACTACACAATTATATTGTTATTTTTTCAATACTTTGTACCTAAATATTTCCGCCCACCCTGACATCTATGGAAAGAGCTGCCACTGAGAAACACTAAAATTATGGTTTCATTTATTTATGATACAGCGATTATAGTTCTTACGAAGTCAGTTGAACATGCATAAAAAAAACGAGCAATCAAATTTAATTAGTTTCACTGGCGTCCCTAAAAAAGTTTTATGCTAAAGGTAGAAAATTATAATAATTTGTATATAATGTGTAGAAAATTTCTATATGTTCATTTGGCCAAAAACATATTTTAATTATTTATGTCCTCAAACAGTTTTATTATATTGATGGTAAATTTCGTTTTGTTCTATTTCAAAAGGTCTCCAAAAATGCCATGTTGTAATAATATTAGTAAACCAAATATCCCTCTTATTTCTCCCTTTCGCAATTGTAATATGAATGATTAATAGAAGGGTGCCTATAATAAATTAAAATTATCTGAATCACACCAAATTCCGCATTCTCACACTCCACTGCTAGGAGACTAGTCGACAACTGAATTTTGACAACGCAATGGACCAAAGAAACAACTCACGCTCATTCTTCAATTGAGCGTATACATTTCTACCACCTGCACTTTTCGTTCGACCAGATTTGTATATGGGTATGGCTAAATAAATGTGGGAACAAGTTTTTCATTTATTTCAATGCCGAGTTGCTGCTTAGGGACCGAGCCTGGTACATACCTTGAAAATCTTGGTTCTTCAATTAACTTCGAAAAAACTATGCAAAACTATTTCAGTTTAAAAATTTATTGGCGTGTCCCTACAGTTATTATAAGCTGCTTATACAAAAAAAATTTTTGAATGTACAGGAGACTCTTACAATATAATTTTGTAAAAAAAAATCAAAAAGGGCAGTTCGAAAATTATTTAAAAATACATTTCTGCACGGCTCTGGAAACTGGTCCACTGTAAAACCTGTCCGTGCGCAAGGCAAAGCGTGCAGTCCGGAACGGCGACAAAGTGTAATAAAAAATGAACGAATAAAAAAATTTAAAGAATTTCTTTCCAAAGGAAAGAAATATATAAAATTTTATAACACTCAGTCTTACCCAGTTTCTACGAACTAACACAAATGTCTTGCTTCACCACAAATTAAAACGATATCCATCAACTTCCGAGTTGCTATACACGTAAGCCATTTTTGACACTTGAAAAACTATTGTAAACACTATCGCAAAAAAGTTAATACTGAAATCGGATTTCAGTATTCGGAATCGCCTGGGGCCACGCGGACAGAGAGAGAGAGCGCATTGCTTACAGCGCACAACGCGAAGGACGCTAGAAACTACAGTAGCCCAGCGATGTAAGGGTTGTAAATACTACAACTTCAACAATTATTGTTTTCTTGGAAACTATAAGGATTTTACAAATTTTTTTTTTATGATATTGACAATTGTTTATGACGCGTTTATTCCCAATTTATTTATTTTTTTTTGATAAATTGTGAATCACCCTGTAGATAGGTGCTTGCTGAAATTTACAGCATTTTACTACAAAAAAACTACATATAATATATTTCCGATATAATTTATAACCCTTGAATCGCGACACATTAATCCAACCATGTACGGTGAGACCCTTAAAAAAAAGCATTAATTGATGTGACAAAAAATTCTTATGCTTCAGAAAAATTTACACAACATTTTTAATTAATATCTCCAAAAAAATAACTACGTTTTCTAATTGATAAATTGTTTTTCAATAGGTTCATCTAACTACTGACTGTATAAATCTTTTTAATTAACATGATGATCAAATTTTAATTAACATGTTAATCAAATTACGTTATTATATAATTAGTTGCAATTTCTATTTGCACAACCAACAAAACACCGAGTAATGAATAATTTATTAAAACTTCGTAAAGTATGCACCGTTGCCCAATAAAATTAATTTTATTATTCATTAACCTTTAAGAACTTCTAGAAGACAGCAGTGGGCAATAATCTGAATAAATTGTGGATGACATTTATAAAATCCGCAACACAGAAGAACTTCCTCTATATGGAATAGTAGGCGTGTTGAAACTGAAAAGGGTCAAGCGATTTAAATAACTGGCGCCGGACAATGACAAAAATATAAATTAATTACATATTAATTACTGGAAATTGATAAATTATGTAATAAAGTAAAAGTAATTGTGTTAATTGTGATTGTATGTCAAATTTAACAGAAGTTTTAGTAAATCACTTATTTCTTTTCATGAAAATAGATATGATATTACTTTTACATTTATCACATCGAAGGCTTTTATATTTTCACTATTCAAATCAATTAATAGAATAAAATAAACATTCGGATTGGAAAGAGAAAATAATATAATTCAAAACCGACCAATACGACCCTGTACAGTAAAAACGGTGAGACTTATTGTTAGACCCTTGGTGCCTTTGCTTTATAATAATTCTGAATTATTTATTGAGTTCTATTTGTGGTTAAAGTTTGATTCACTTGAACTGAACAACCTGTATTTCCGATTACCACTCAAAAAATACATTTAAATTAAATTTAAATCTCAATCCAGAAACTCAGTTTTATAAATTGAGTTTAAAATTGAGTTTTTTTGCTTCGAGATTTAAATAAAGTACTTTTTGAGGGGTAATAAGAACATCTGTACCATTTAAAATCCCAGAACCTAAAAAACAACAAACGAACTGATTATTATTGCAATACGGTTAATATACAGTGTCACTAGTAAAATATAGGTACATCATGATAAAATAATTTTGCTTTAAAAATCGTGTTAAATGGCTTACACCAATTCTAAATCCAAGATATTTTGTTACATTTGCACTTAGGAGGGGACTGTTTATTATTCCTTTGTAGATATTATCAACTCCTGGAAATGATATAAGTGAACGATTTGTAGATTTGTGTTACTTGTTACTTGTTAGAGTTAAATAAGAACTGTCACGTTTAGTTTTGAAGTATATTTAATTACCCACTAACGATATACATAAACAAATAAACACGAAGTTTAATGTACTTTTACATAATACAAACGTATAAAGAATAATCGGATCACTAGCCACTTTCTGTCTTGCAAAATTATACATGTTTTGCCTGACTTATTTGCATTTAATGCAAATCTATTTTTTCCAACATGTAAATATTAAGTTTGTTACGTAGCGATTTAATTATAATTGCGAAGTAATCGGCGCGTTTTTGTAAATTGAAAAAAAAAAGAATAAAGAGAAGGAGGACAAAGCGAAAGCAGGTATAGGAATTGTAAATGCTTCGGTAGTTCCTAACAGAAGCTATTTTTTTTATAGTCATTAAGCCCTGCCCCTATGACAAAAAACTGCGTGTAAAATTAAGTGACCTCTAGAAACATATTTCTGTGCGATTTTGCCATACTTTTGTATTGTTGTACGTTTGCACTACGTTTTACTGTAACGGGTTCCATACATTACACATTTTTAACCATATGGCCCGAATGGCTCGTATTAAAAACAGTATACAGTGTCTATGAAAGTAACTCAAATTTTCATATTTATATTGTCAATCAAATTTCATCAATAAATACAGGAATGTTTCCAAAAAAAAATCAGTCATTTTTTAAAAACCATCACACAGTTGCCACCAAATTGTCTTCATCATCAGACGATGCTGGCCGCACATGTAATGAACCACTATACCGCCACGATCATGCAGAAAGGCGCTAAACAGTTTCTTTCGAAACCTCTACAATGCCATGATTGCCGCAAAAAGTCGCCACCCGCATCAGACGACAACGATGACACTTTCCAATATCGGCGATGATTACGAAGCCTCAGAAACATAAAACTCACACCCTAAAACGACCTAATAATCACAATCATTTGGAGAGACCCGTAATTTCCAAAACCAGAAATTTCCAAACCTAACCCGGTCTACACACTAGCACATCCTGCGGAGCCAGCATCAAGTTGCGTTCGAACGTCAGCTCGAGCACCAGTGTAAATTTTCTCTAGCTTTCATACGTGTGAAAAGTGTTGCTTACATTTATTGCTATTTTACATAAATTGACTAACAAACTCACAAATTTTCAAAAATATTTTCGTGGTAACTGTATTTCTCCTAAAAAATACTAATCGAGCTCAAATCTCCCATTGCTCTTAAAGCATACGAGCCAGCCTTCTTTATCATTTTTTTTTTAATCTATAGGAATCTTCATAAAGCATGTTTAAAACCATTTGAGGGTTAATAGTTTTATAGTAGCTCGTATTGATTAAATTCACATTTGAAGGCTTTTCTAAAACCAAAATGTTCTGTTAAATCCAGTAGATATTAGAAGTAAAACTCTTACAATCCTACAACCAAAGAAAGTACAAAAGGCTTTATGGTTACGTGTTAAGGTATACTTCAAGGATTTTTAATCATTAAGTCATTGCACTCTAGAAATACCTAGAAATACATTTGCTTTCAAATACAAAACTAATTAATCTGAAGATATCCTTCATAGAACCATTATAAAATAAGAGCAAGATTAAACAGCATTTAAATTGTTACTTGGGCGTGAACTGTGCAGAAAATCATAGGTACGATCCATCACGATCTAAATCAGTCAGTCACTAACACACGTTCGTAATATGTAGAAAGGTAAATCTATTTAATTTAGGAGCGGAAATTGAGGGACATAGTCATCTTTTTTAAGCAGAATTGAGTAGGTAAATTAAAAAAAAACAGGCGTTTTATGAAAATAGATAAACAAAATAAAAAAACGATAATACATCTGATTTAAAGTGAATTTGATAAGCATGAAGAAACAGAATTTTTTAAACGTTAACTATTTCAGACAGGGTGATTTATAGAAGGAGGCGAAAAATTATTAAGGGTCTTCAGAATCCGATTTTATACAAATAATACGAGAATCCCATTTTAAACAACTAATTCGAAATCCTATCGGACTTCGTTCNTGTCGTATTAGCGTCCCGTGGCCGACTTAGGGCCCCACTGTTTCCACGCACCATCTCCACTAGTTCACCGCTTGTATCTTCGCGTCCTCCTGAAAATTTGGTGCTGGTTTACGAAAGATGAAACGTCGGACTGCCGCACCCGCTGGCCATAGATCCGGATTATACACCCTATCACAGAATTCTATTGGAAAGGACACCCTGAAGGAGGATCCCCTCTCGGATTTGTTCCATTCTATACAAGTAAAATCTATCTCCGGTGCAGTTTCCCTGAGGACATCAAGCAGATCCTTACTTGACACATCCGGTGCACATCTGTATACATGGAGATGACCCATTTTGGGCATTGTTTTTAACACCTTTGTGGAATTTCTACAGTTTCCAATTATAGGTCGAAATCTGTTTGTTTTGTTTACGGCTGTTTTTACAGGGCACCCGTTTATTTTAACTTGATTGTCAATATTTACAGGTTTTTGCTTTACAGCACCCGCATACGGTTTTTGTGATACATTTTTATTTTTCTTTGTGTTTAGTTTTTCTGACGAGGTACTTTTATCAGTTTTTTGTTCGATCACATTATCGGCTTCTACGTATTGATCAACAGGGACTTTTACCCTGTTTTCCTTATTGTTATGGGTATCTCTCTGCTTCAGCATTTTAATTATATCCTCCTGGTCATCTAGCCTTTTTTCTAGTTGCACTGATAGTCTTCTCAGTACTTTTACCTCGCTGTGTACTACCAAGCACTCTTTTCTTATACATGTTACCTCCTCGTGACTATCCTGGAACTCGTCATCCTCACCGACACAGTCACAGCCTTTTATAGACATTTTATTTACGAACTTTTGCAACACGTCGCTTGTAACTCCTGTGGGTAACTTACGGTTTATTAATATCTCAATTAACTCGTCTTTTTTCAATTTATTCAGCTCGCGTGCCAACAGAACGTCCGCACTCGGCGCCATTACGAATTACTATAATTTTTTGTTCTCTAACTTAATCGTCAAGATTAACCGTATCATTTCTATATATATATATATATATAGACCTATCATTTGCACATTGCGAGGCCTGTAATTACATATAACTCGTACAAACGAGGCCCGTTTTGCACATGCGTGTATGTACAGTTATTTTCCTTTCCCTACCCCCCTGTAGCAACCTGTCAATTTTTTTTTTTGGACTCACAAGTGATGTGCATATCACTTCTTATACAGTTTTTAGTTCATTCAATATTAGGTAGGGGTCGCCTCAGTAGTCCTGTATATAATTGGGAGTAACAAAATGCGAGGCCGCCATACATACGTTACATTTACAAAGCAATTGCAAACTCCGAGGCCCTTAAACATGGCAACAGAGCTAATTTATTAAAGCATAGGCTAGGTGTCTTTTCCAAGCGTTTTAATAATTTTCTGTAAAATATTTGTAATAAGTGTATGCTATAGAATACTCTTCCGTGCATTAAAAATTATCGAAAATTCAGTGCAAGAAATCGTGTTGCTTATAAATAGCTTGAAGTTCATTTTGAATGCGTTTTCTTAAAGGCAACACACTTTGAATGCTGAATTTTGAGATTGTTTTTAATACACGAAATATATTTATTAAACTATTTCCAGAACAAAACAGAACAAGATAGAAATAAATAATTTTCGAGTTTTTATTGTTTCAATGTCGTTTTGGCTGTCAAGCCCAGTGCAATTTTCGCTGAAGTTTATTCTTATTGGGCTAAATTTTCAAAATCTTAATATTTTGTTGCTTCTTATAATGTGTCATTATTATATTTTTTTCAATTAATAAATTGAGTATAAAAAAAATTGTGAAGATTTTAAAAATAGGATAAGTAGACCGATCAAAGTAACTCATTTAGAGGGAAAAAAAAAGAAAATTGTTACCTGGATTTTTATAAGTGGAAATAGTAAAGGGGCTTATAATAAACGAAAAAAAAAATAAATGCGTGAGCAGGGGCGGCGGAGGGTTGATTTTGGGGGTGGAAAACTTATGAAAAATTGTATCATTGGGATTTCTGGCGAAAGTTGACGTCAGACAAAAAAGTATCA
>NW_019417836.1:10682-21531 GCF_000390285.2 Anoplophora glabripennis
CGTCGCTGCTATTTTTATGACAAAATCTAAAGTCATTTTTAATTCTGAATTAGAGGATATTACTATTGTAATCGCTTAAAAAGTTTTTAGCTTGTTTTAGCTATAATTTAAAATTTTTCCTGAGTACGACTCTGAACGCTTTCAAAATATCTATTGGATGAAGTCATAACAGTATTAAAGTCAATACCGCATAAAATATCCAACAATTTTTTACTACTATTAGCAATACTAATTAGAAATAATAAAGTATTTCATAAATTCGTATTCGTAAAAATGTTTATTGATAGCTAAAAATCTCTGTCTCGCTCACACTGAATAGACGTTTCTTACACCGTTTATTATGCATAAAGAAATACTAGTTATGGTACATTTACATTAATTTGGCACATGAGAAATTATATCTTTTATTACGATAAGTAAGTGCACGTAGCCTTAAAAACTTTTATTATTCTTATTTAGCAAGGGGTCAGTGGCCTTAAAAGGTAAAGTTTTTTCGAAACGGTTTGAAATTAAGAACTGAAATTTGGCACAATATTTAGTCGGATAAAGTTTCTTCTAAACAAGTATTTTTCGTCCTATTATAAGACGTTGAAATGAACTACCTCTTACACATATTTCATTATATTTTTTTGGAGTAAATTTTTTCTATTAAAAAAAAATAAGTTCAGGATCATACACGTATACATATAGTCTTCATTTCAATCTCATTTGATTTTGCACATAGTAGTTTCCCATAATTTTCTACTGGATGAAAAAAAAATCAAAGAGGCAAGAATATTCCTAATAAGCGTTAAAAAGTATTTTTATCGAAAAAATGTACTTAAAAAAGAATCTAATAAAAAATGTGCAGGGGGTAGTTCGTGTCAACGTCTTATAATAGGACGAGGACAATAAAAAAAATACTCGTCTAGGAAATGCTTTTTTCGGCAACCGTCCGGGAAGTAGCCACTTCCCGGACGCTTTTTCTTTGAGAAAGTAGCATTTTTTCGGCCTAGTACGGGAAGAATCACATCGTTGTTGTCATTGTGAATATGAAAATCTTGGAAGGTATAATTTTGATAAATGCAGTTGAACATTACCATAGCAACGAAACAACGACTGACAGCTATCTGAAGTGAAATTAGTTGACATTTTAATTTTCGAAAGTTTGCATGGTTTTTGGTCGCAATTGTCGCAATAAACATGGTTGCCGAAAAAATAATGTAGGTACGCAACACGTCCGAAAACAGTTTTTTTGAACTCGCAGACTTCCAGGACTCGCCTACGGCTCGTCCTAGAATTTTGTCAACTCGTCCAAAAAAAACAGTATTTTCCGGACTTGTTACGTAAATAACTATATCAGCCTACATATCATGACAAATTTCACTTTCAAAATTTCAAACTGTTTGGAAATAAATAAATAAAACTTTACCTATTTCACCCCCTTTTAAGAGGTCGTAACTCTTCTAGGGGACCTTAAATCAAAAAAATTTATATGAATATTAAAAGTATTTAAACAATTGAACCTCAAATTTTTTGCACATTATTCGGGATCACCCTGTACATATATATATATAGGTTTTATACACATTGAAATTTAGCCAAATGATTTATAATTATTATTGCATAAATATATTCGTAATTCAAACTTCAACCTACAAACAAAATTATATGGTTTGCTTTAATTCTAAATTTATTTATACTACAACACAAATCAACAACCACTACTACCCAACAACACCCAACTACAACCAATACAATCACAAATAAAATATAAAATATCTCCTTATCTCGTAAGAGAACAGATTTGGAGGTAAACGTAAAGAGTAAAATATTTATTTTATTGGCAGACCTGAACATCACTCAAATTTTTTCGTGAATGAATAAAAATCACTTTTTTATGGTCAACATCTGACATACACGTGTGGCGTCCGGTGTCTTTGCGNTATAGTAGAGTGCCCGCTTTAATTTATTTTCACTTCTGTGGGCGTCGCGGGGTTACAAGCTGAATTATATATAAAATTGAAGCTTATATCTTACTGAATCGGAAACCGAAGGTAATAAAAAAATAACGCGGGCAGAAGGGCAGTAAAATCAAAAAACGAGTTATGACCACGGGCGGATAATACAGCACATTGGCTATAATTCTATATAAAAATCAACTTATATTTTGTACAGCATATATTTTTTATTAATTTTTGAAAGTTGCTCTTAACGTTGAGTCTTATGGCAGAATAAATTTTTAAACTGGAATATCTCGCTTCGAACACGTCGAAAATCTTACTTAAATTCATCATTTTTTTAGTTCCCACGCCATTTACCGGAAAACGGAGGCCTTAATCGAAAAACTTTACTCTTGCAAAAAGTTTATTTCATCAATTTGAAAGACAACAGCGTTTAATTCAAAATTTTTGCTTCAATAATAAACAATATATGAATAAAAATACAAAATAAATCATGCATACGATTCTGCAATGAAAATGATTTCAAAGTTATCCCTCTCCCCACCTCCCTCTACCTGACGGGAGGGGGCTAATTTTAGCTGTATTGTATTTCCTCCGCGGAATGCTTAAAATTTGATTATGGACATTTTTTTGTAGAGTACCTACTTATTTTTCGAGATATTTGAAAGTTTCAGATTAAAAAATCAACCGTTATAGTAAATGTTCCGACAAAGTTACAGGGGTGGTAAGTGTCATTGAAACACACTGTATACTTACTACATATAGATTTCTTTTATAAACTGATAGAAAAAATGTTAATTCGTTATAATCGTATGGCCACGAATTCATTAATCTTATTAACGTAAACATATTGAGAACTAGTATTTCTTAACTTCTCATATATTTCCCAATTATCAGAAATATATCAGAATATGTTGATATTTTCGACATTATGTAACTAAATTTAATTTTTTTTCCAGATTTCTAAATTCTTTTTTTCTGACCTTAGGTTACAAGGCTGTGTGTCTAGAAGTCTGTGGACTATACCTGTTTGTTGTTTTGGTACATTACCTTGAACAGAGGAAAAACAAAATTAACAGATATATCAAAATATAACAATTTTCGGTGTTATAACTGTACAGTGCGTTTCTCTTTATTTGCTCGGACGATCTAGGTAAATTTACCTACATATAGATAGATATTACTCGCAGATATTTTAAAAAATATGGAAAACATACAACACACCTTTGGAGATCTTATTGTAGGGGTAATAAGCGTATCTGTTTCATTGCAATTTCGGATACAAATATATTTTTGAAAATTTTACTGCATCATTGTTTATATCGTCCGATTCACGCAAGCTGCACATCATTTTTTCGGTCTTAGATGCGTTTAGGCAAAAGTTATTTGAAATGAACTAATATCATCATCATCATCATCGATTATTGGATTATCCACCATCACATCATTATTGGTTATGGATAAGTTAGTGTCATAGACAAAAAATTGCGAATACGTCGTCCCTTAAAGACGTTGGGAAATCGTTTACTTTCAGGAGCACAACCATAAAATTGTAATTTATCAATAAGTATGTTGTGACAAATGCAATCGAGAGCTTTGATGTGGTCAACAGACGTCGAATACATATATTACCCTCGTCAAACGAACTGTTTATAAATCAAGTCTATTTGCCATTGCAAGCGTAGTTGACATATTACTCCTAAAACCGAACTGATTACTACCAAATACTCTCACCATTGAGCGTATTTGTTACTACTGAATATAAGAAAGCTTCCTTTAATACAGGGTGATTCAGAACCAAATAAACAAATTCTAGATGTCCAGGTGACTCTTACAAATACAATTTTGTAAAGAAAAAATCAAAAAGGGTAATTCGAAAATTATTTAAAAATACACTTCAGCACGGCACTGGAAAATGGTCCACTGTAAAACCTGACCTGGCGCAATGCGACCGTCACGGCGACAGTGATAAAAACGGGCAAAAACTTGAAAGAATTTCGCAAGGAAAAGAATAAATATAATTTTATAGCACCTATTTTATATCAGTAAACTTAACTGATTTTGTTCAAATTCATTTGTGGTTTTAAATAATAAAATAATTTGACATACCCGATGTTACAAGAACTGTTCAAAATTTTGTCCACCGACGTGTAAACACATTTGGGTCCGTCTTACTCAGTTTCTATGAACTAACACAAATGCTGTCTTGTTTCACCACAACACAAATGCTACACCATAATAAAAATGTTTTCTTGCTTCACCATAAACTAAAACGATATTCATCAACTCCAAATTGTTATACACGCATGCCATTTTTGACACTAACTACTAAAAAACGATTGTAAACATCGGATTTCAGTGTTCTGAGTCGCTGAGGCCACGTGGCTCTCCATGCGTATTACGAATAACGCTAGAGACTACAGTTGTCCAGCTATGTAATGGTTGAAAGCACTACAACTTTAATAATTTTTTTCTCGGAAATTATAAGGATTTTACAATTTTTTTATAATATTGACTCCATTGTTCATGCCGCATCTATTCCCAAATTTTTTTGGATAAGTTGTGAATCACCCTGTCTGTGCAAACGTTAAAGTATAATTTTTAAATCAAATAAAAGCGTTGATTTTCGAGATATTAACTTCAAAGACAAGGATATTATTTGTTACATCGTAATGAGTTTATGGAGACTTGTGCATTCCGAAAATCATGAAAAACGGAGTTGCCTTGACGCTTTATCCTCCCCAACTTTTTTGTCATATATGGGGCATATCTACAAAGTAAGGGTACTGAGAATCTCATGCTCTGAAGTTTTTGTTTTCGATAAAGTTGGCAACACTTCATTCAAGGCTAAGGTGTTGTGAGCAGAACGCGCGCTCATTTGTCTCAGTGGATTGAGAACTGTTGTTGTAGTGGCGTGTTGAAAAAATGAGCATACGGATTTCTAAAACTGAAAATTATACTTTATTTTTATTTTTATAGGATACAATTCTCGTTATTTTGATACCCCATTTGCTATTGTAGGCTATAATTTTACATCTACTCTGAACCTATGCTAAATTATGAAAATACAGTAACATTTCTTACTTAAAACTGTTTTTATCTATCTAAGTCTATTCTATGACCTCTTTATTAAAGTTCTTGCATATTTTCCACTTGGGTTTACATTTATTTAAATGTTTATGGCTTATTTTTGTTCTAGATGTCGAAATGACATCGTTTTTCACAAATTTTTCACTTATGGAAAAGTTTACAACATGAAATAAATACTGTTTTTTAGTTCTTGGAAGATGCACTAGCCAATGTCTACAGCAGATTCACACTCACCGTTAGATTAAAAACAAGATTTACAAAGTTTGTCGTTTGACATATGATACAATTTTTTTTTTCTTGCACCTGTATATTGAGTCAAATCCAGTTCTAAGGATGTGAACTTGCTAAAGGTATAACACTTTAAATTTCTATAACGTTATTTGCATGTAGATTGAAAATTTAGTAAAATTCCTTCGATAGCCGCTAGTGTACGAAGCTACCGTTTCAAAATTCGATGAAAATCTTTAAATGAAGTACAGATAATGTTTTGTACTGCTGTGGTTTGTTGGTGACAAATATGTACTACATTTCTGTGCTGATTTTTTCAAGAAATTATCGTTGGAAAATTGTTTTATTTTGAATTTCATGTGGATTTTGACATTTCCGGAGTCATTTTCCATTATATAACTTGCATTGTACAAATTTGTGATATTCTTTTAAAACTAGACATAAAATAGAACAATTCTACTTAATTTTACTACACCATGTGATTCTTCTAAGAAAATCTATCAATTTAATAAATATTTTTAGTTTAATCCTTCATACTTGGAATTAAATATTTTAAAACGCTACTATGCTTTAAGATTTGATTTTATTTAATGTTTTATAATTGAGCAGTATGTCATAACATGACAATATATATATATACATCCTGCTATCATTGCTGCGTCCTTTCAAAATCCAACCTTACTGCGGCTACCAGAAATACGCTACCTAGCCCAAATCTGATTCATGTATATTAATCTACGTCAAAAATCATGCCCATTGCTACTTTTAGATTTGTAATATCTCAAGGAATAAGAAAGTGCGTATATTAGATATTACTGCGTCCTTTTAATTATAGTATATTGTTGCGTCCAAGGTATATTTTCCTTTCATTGTTAGTATAATGTTGCGTCAAAAATGTATATTTCCTTATAAATTTGTAACAATACTGCGTCCGGCGTTGTTGCCACATTTATCACTGTTCTTTTACTGTACTTTTAACACATGCGGCATGAATTAGTATTTATTCAGCAAGTAAATAAAATGTGCATATTTTGGGCTAGTTATGGGAAACAGCGTCCTCAGCGAGCAGCGTATTCCGAATGAATACAAATGTATTCTTCTTTCTATATAGACTTAAAATTACAAAGAAATAAAACTTCATTTTACTCAATATTTTCAAATGCGAAAATTTAGATTTGTGAGATTTGTCCTAAATTATAACTACTACATTATGTTAAGTAGAATTAAGAAAAGTAGTTCTTCTATATTTCTTCGCTATTCTGAAATATTTTTATTATCAAAGTGGGTCATTAACACGCACGGTTATTATAATGGATTATTATTTGTTTTTGTGACTAGACGCGTTATGGTACATAAAAACATGACGGCTGTGATAATGAGAAACGAAATGGCAATATTGCTTATAACTTATTTGTGGCGAAACTGTGTAATCCACGAGGATAATCTAGAAATACTCCATTCCGCTTATACTTGTCTGTCTTCTATTCTTAGATGTCATTATAATCTTGTCAACTTCACTATAAACACCCTTTCCAGAATAAAAATTCAAAATACACCCTCAAGAAATAAATGCAGTAATACAGCAGCTACAACACCGTTAGAAGACGACCTCTTATGAATATTAAACAATGTCGTCAAAATTCCAAACGTCGATGAGAACTGATTAGAAACCCTTAATCCAACTAGGAACGAAGACAACGATGTCGAAAATAATATCCCTTGCTCCGTTATAAAAAATGCAAATACTCTAAATCAGAATGACGAAATTCAAAATCAGAATGATCAAACTGCAATACTCAGCACGCAAAAACCCCGTTCGAGAATTCCCCTATACGGAAAAATGCATTAACCAATACGTCAATCAAATTATCATAACAGAATCAACAAATTGCACGGCAAACTTCACAATACACGAACCAGTATCTAATAACACACGACACAAGATTACCTTAAAATCAACAGCCACTGAAGAAGAAATAGTGAATTCATTCAAAAAGACTCGACTAAACCCCGCTGACACAATGTACATTAGGAACGATCAATTAAGGAAAAATACAAATCCTCGATTTATGAAAACCCAAGTAGAACAAGACCAAGAAAAGAAAGTTCAAACACGCCGTGGAACTTATCACAAAAAGCGAGTTAAAATGAAATGTCTCATTGTTCCAGGTACCGATAACCATTAAGATGGTTCTCTTTCAAGATGATTTACTTACAAATTAAACTGGAAAAATTAAACATGACACCTAAGAACACACTTATTACAGCTAAATTAGACGAGTTGAAGACATGAATGACAAAACTGCTTACACCGGTATATCTACTTCAATTTCACAAGCTCTACAACTTGTTTCGAACACTAAAATCAAATCAGAAAACCTTATGCCACAGAAAAACTCACGGCTAAAAGAGGACTGCTGAATATAGTAGGTGCAACACAAAAATGTTTTTTTGGTGCAATAGACGATTCTGAGGGAATTAATAAAACAATTAATAAATTAACTGAAAACAACAATCATATGGAATACCAGTTAAAAATTCAAACTAGCTTAACCTCAAACTAACTGACGAGTATAATAAAACAATTCAAACCTTAGCTGAAAATTAGAAAGCAATACAAACTTTCATGACACAAATCTTAGTACAATTATTAACAAACCTAAATCATATTAATGGATTCTTAGAAGAATTAGAACACGCAATCAGGTTTGTATCATGAAACCTGGTACATAACTTAATTTTATCTAAACACAGCCTAATGTATATTCTAAAGAAAGTCAAAGACATATACGGCGACAGAAGTACCCTAAAATTTCTAGACTTATTACTTAGGAACAGCAGTTCACTTTTCAAATTGTATTTGTCATTAACTTTGCAAACCTATTACGAGTATCACCTAAACCCAGTCCAAATCAAATCCTCACGATCATTCCCAACACCCCATACCTAGGAATGAATACCAACACTATATCACAACCAGGCCTTGCCCTAAGATAGCCACTTTGACATGCATCATGATATCAAGCGTTAAAACCATAGTTACCATGTTAGAAGAAAACCAAATAGCAGTAATACTCAAAAGTTAAATTGAGAATAGCAAATTGTCAGGATGGAATCCAAATCATTTTGTAAGCCGTTATATTAAACCTACCCAACAGTCGCACCATAATAATAGACGGCTAACCTCTGCAACCAATATCAAAGTTGCATTTCCCATTTTCGAATTACCGAAAATTCAGATATCACAATTATGGAACATGACTATACACCATTTATTAGTCAGACATAAACACTTACTGTCTATTTACACCAATGGTGTTTTCAGGTATAACTAATGCTCTATTACATACATATCAACGTAAGTTTTATTATAAAGAATAGATAAACATAGGTAATTGGGTTACTTGTATCTGTTGAACAGTGGAATGAAAATAAATAAATAAATAAATAAATAAATAATATACAGCAGTGATATGAGGTACATAGTTTTATTTTCCCACAACATAATAATTGTATATTAAAATAAAATATAAAAATAAAATATGTATACGAATATAACTTAAAATATTTAAAAATGAGATTAAAGATAAGTTCAATCCAAAAATATTTGAGATGATATTTGAGAATTAAAACAATGTTCTTAGTTAACTAAAGGAAATCAGTATTATAATAATTTTCATTCATATTGTTCGTTGTAATTATTTTATTTTCGATTTTTTTACGTTGTACGCTTTTTTAAAATTTGTTTGGCACTATCATTAAACCCAATATATTCTATATGTTTATACATGTTGCCGCAGGGTTGATTGTTACAATGTGAATAAAAATATTAAAATATGATTTAAACATAAATTACACCTTAGATCTTGCCAAAGCCTTCTTCATTTTTCAAAATTAAAAGTGGGTTTTGGGAAAATTTGGAGTTATTTATAACGCTTGTAAAGCGACATGCAAGTGTCTACTTTCGTGACTTTGCGGCATGAAAATAATGGTCTCCATGATTCCAATATCATTTTAGGTTTCCATTTATTAGTTATTAGCTGTTGCCAGCGACTTCCTTGGTGCAATGGATGCGCATCCATAGTACTCGGAGAAACCTGCCGCGCATCCATACTAGTCGGGGAAACTTACCGCGCATATAATACTAGGGAAAACGAACTGCACATCCATTGCATTCAAGGAAACCCACTGCGCATCCATTACAATCAAGGAAACCCACTGCGCATCCATTGTACTTGAGGAAACCCTCTGCGCATCGAAATTTGATAACAATAATTCATTATTCTATTTTTGTGTTAGAGCGGGTTAAACGAAAAAATTATTCTAATCGAAAATAGAGGACATGCAGATATGTATCAAATTTCATGCTTAAAAACACCCCTTTCCCTGTTCACCCGTTCTAGGGATTTTCTTTTTGAAAACCGTTGAACAGGTGTTTTTGGCTCTATACAAAAATTTATGGGGTATACGAATTTTTTGACCTCGGATTCGAATTCAGCGTCAAAAAATACATAGGAATACCGTTGTCAGTCATCCAGATCACTACTTTTATTTTATTTTTGTGGGGCTGTGTAATAGGTTAGCCAGTAGTATCAATAGTTGTCCATTTGATCCAATGTTGCCACATTAAGGACGCAACATTATGCCTTAACTCAAAGGAGTATATTTGCCGTATATTTTCTGTACACAATTTTTTGGCCCTCTAACGGAATTTGTTTGAACTAAGCGTATACTCCAAGTTTTACTAAACACATAATACTGCGCCCTAAATCGGAAAAAAGTAAGGTCAATATCTCATTTAATTAAAGTGGTAGAGAAATTATTTCCATATCTGCATATGACCCAAGAGAGGAAGAGTTGCCTGGGATGTTGGAAATTGATCAACCGCCAAGTACATCGTGAATAACATGGGAAAACATTACTGCGTCCTGTATACGGACGCAGTATTGTACAGGACGCAGTAGTGTATGGCGCTACGCCTATGTATGGACGCAGTATTGTATGCAGGGCAAATATATATATATTGTCAAAAAGTTTATATTGGGCAAACTGGTAGGAGGCTTAAAGATAGAATTGTTTCTCATAAAAGTATTATAGTATATATTAGACTTAATAAGAATTCTTGTATGTTGTCAAACCATACAAATAGTTGTAAACATGATATTGATTTTAACGAAGTAAGTATAAAATTTACAGAAAATAATGTTTTTAAAAGAAATTTCCTTGAGATGTGCAGCATCTTTCAATGTGAGAACACTATGAATAGACGTTCTGACATTGATAACTTAAGTATCATGTTCACATATTTGTTAAGTATTAATAATAATAATTCATCTATTAATGACGTTAGTGAATCTAGCTTATAGAAATTATTTTTCAAAATTTAGCGCTAAATTTCACTTTTTCCTTATTTCTAAAATTTACTTGGTCCATGGTTGTCTCAATTATTTTGTTCTGTTTACTTTTTGTTTCGGTAAAGTTTGGTTATGATTCCTTGGTTCAATTATAATTCCATGCTGCCACATGGCTGAGCAAAGTTTTTAAGGTTATATAGTTTTAAAATGTAATTGTAAAGCAATAGCTCAAAA